>NC_041380.1:314374278-314392606 GCF_002162155.2 Triticum dicoccoides | reverse complement strand
GATTCCGACGCCCCGTCTCCGAATTTCGCCCCAAATTTGCCTGCTCGCCGCCCGCTCTCCCCTTCCTCGGTGGGAGGGATCGGCCCATGGGTTTCCGTGGGGCTCGTGGGACGCCTCGAGCGTCCGCCGCGACCGAGCAATGCGGCCTGCGAGATCGATCGACCGACCGACCGATCGGTGGGTGGGTGGGTGGGTGAACCGCGCGTCGGCGCCTCCGGTTCCTCAGGCGGAATTCATAGCGGGGGTTGGTCTGGCATGGCAGTCATTTAGACTGGCATTATTATCATTATCCGTGTGCCCACGGGCGGTGGCATGGTGGCAGATCAGCAGCGGGAGGAGGAAGAGATCACATGTGTTCCCCATGTCATATTAAAACACTCTGCCCCATGTGTTTGCGTTCTAAATTATGCTAATCCTTTAGACGAAAAGGGGGAGGATAAGGCAGCTAGTGCGATTCAGGGCAAGGGAGTGGGATCTCTGACCTCAAGTGATCTATCTGACGTGCAGGGCGACTGAATTTCCGCGGGAGTACGATGGGGCGTGCCTGCAGATGCGGCTGTCGTTTAGCCCCGCCGCGCACATATTCCTCTTCCTGGTGCAGTGGACGGACTGCAGCCTCGCTGGGGCTCTCGGATTGATGAGGATCCTCATATACAAGGTTCCGTTGCTTGTTCAACCTCATCATGGCTGTTGGTTCGCTGCTCGTGCTTTAATGAGATTGTAGCTCGTCCTGCAGGTCTACGTCGATGGCACAACCACCATGTCGACCCATGAGAGGAAAGCCAGCATCAAGGAATTCTATGGTATGAGATGAGTTCCTTGTTACTTTAGCCGAAGGTCTGACTATGCTGCTTGTATACTGATTGTACTGTTTTATTGACTGGAATTGTTATACAGCTGTAATATTTCCTTCTTTGCTGCAACTGCAAAGAGGGATCACTGATATGGAGGACAAGAAGCAGAAGGCCGTGTGTATGGAGAGGTACAGAAGGAGAGATGAAGACGAAACAAGCAGCTTATCTGATGTTGATGCTGAGAGGGAGGAGGAATGTGGGATCTGCATGGAGATGAACAGCAAAGTTGTGTTGCCCAACTGCACACATGCGATGTGTCTCAGATGCTATCAGGACTGGTATGCACAAACTTTCAGCTTCTCCCCATGCGTTTCGTGTGATTGCATTTCAGTGGCGTATAACCCTCCCACACCCTACCAAACATTGAGGCGTTGATAATGTGGCTTTATAGATAGGTTTTCGCCTCTCTCTAGTGCCTCGTGTTATGTATGTTGGCTACACTCCCTATTATCCTTCTGTCGCATGGATGTCTCTTGAGAATAATGGAAGTTTACACCCCACAAAACCAAATGTGGAGCTGTTTATAGCGTTGACTTGTGGATAAGCTTATGCCTCATTTTCAGGTTGCTTCTCCACATTCCTGTTCTTATAGCCTTATACACAATATCAAGCCTTCTAAATATGGCATCATTTTGATTTCGAGTGGCTAAACAGAACAGGAATAGTACTTTCTGAATGATGCAGCAATTTTTGTTATGTATCTCCATTACTATGGGTTCCATCATAGATTCCTGAAATGAGCAACACCCTACAAAGTGGATGTCCAATTTGCAAACTGCGGATAGTCTAAAAATGCATTGACTGACGACTTGAGACTTCCCTGAACTGTATTCTGTTGTTCTTTGCTCTGAACAACATAACTATGTATTTTATTGAGCACTGACTGTTCTATTAGTTTTTGGTCCAGTTTGTGTACATGCTTTTTGTGCACCATCTGTGTAATCCAGACAGTGTGCTTTGTCAATTAATTAGGGATATGATAGTGTAGGCTTAGGTCGTACTTACATTTACTTTAGCTGGCCATTCACTAGTTAGACGCTGTGTGGGTTCTGCAGATCAACGTAGTTTCATGTTTTTGAAAACGCTTATAGTGCCATGTGGTGATTCATGTGTTTACTGTATCAGTTGTTTAACAACTTCCACGTGGTGTTCCTACAATAGATATGATCTATTTTCTTTTCTTGCAGCCCATGAACAGCTTATCTGGCAGCATAACATGGAATGTTCTCCTATACTTCTGGAGCTGCCATGTAGTTACGACCGTTACAACGTCTGTTTGTTGTTCCAAAACAATGCTTTAACAGAAAATTTATTGTATATTGCAGGAACTCGAGGTCACAGTCCTGCCCATTCTGCCGCGACAACTTGAAGAAGACTGACCCTGGTGACTTGTGGATTTACGTCGAGGACGACGACGTGGTCGACATGGAGACAGTATCAAGAGAGAACCTCAGACGGCTGTTCATGTACATAAACAAGCTCCCTCTGATCGTGCCTGATGTCATCTTCAGTGTCTACGATTCCCACATAAAATGAATGGTGCGGCACTCCCCTTATCAAGGTCCTCAGCCAAGTGCCCAGCTCCTTTTAATCTATTTGGGAAGCTCCCCCAAGCTCTCTGGTTTCCATGCCTGTACCCAAGCCCTTCGAAGTGCCTGAACTGTCGCATTTGTAGTCGCAAACCTTTTGTTTGTGCTTTAGATCTTATTTAGTGCGTACCTGCATGCTTAAGCTAAGCATATCCAGCCAGTTTGTATATATCTCACATGGCTCTGTTAATAGAGAACTGTAGCTGGCCCCAAATGGAGGCGGTGCTGTTTAATATCCTCCCATGTTTCCCCCCTTTGTATAACTGTCTTCAGGTTTGAGCACTGAAGCTGGTACTTGTTTCTTAAGATTATTCTTCGCAGTTTGCATCTGTAATTTTCATGCTATAAAATTATATTACTAAAGTTGTACTACTCCCTCCGTCACGGTTTAGAAGGCGCGCTTGAAAATTCTTTAGGACCTAGTTGCTTATCTATTGGTTGCGGAATGGACTAAAAAATAGCATTCATACTAAGCGTGCATATAAAAGTAGTACTAAATAGCTACTAGAAATAAATGCAATGCGCCCTAAACATTGTCTATTGTGAAAACGCACGCAAATTTAACTGTGTTTTTAAACTGTGACGAAGAGAGTACTAAAGCTGTGACAATTAATATGGACAGGAGAGAGTACTAATTAATGCTTGTGAAATTGACATACTCCCTCCTTTCTGGTTTATAGGGCTTATCTTAAAATTTTAATTTCTCCATTTCATAAGGCTTAATTTGGTTGTTTTTCATCACATATTCAGATTCTAAGGTGCATTAAATCATTGCATGTAAGAATTAAGAGAAAATTAATCAATGCATGTATTTTATGCATGCATGCGTTGCAATTAATGCATTCATAAACATAATTTTTTAGAAAAACAAGAGTATTAGTTAGGTACTTTTGCAAACTACAAAAAGTATTTCACCACTCATCATCTACCTTGATTTGTGAAATTTTTAAATTGAGCCTTATAAATCGAAAAAAAAAGAGTAACAATAAGAAGTTGCATTAAATCATATTCTCTTGCTGCAAAGTGATAATACTACAGCGAAGTTGGCCGACTACTTCCAATGCATTGGCACTTACATAAAGTGCTAAACATATTGAAAACTTTAACAACTAAAACCCTCAATGCATAGGTGCTTAACTTGTTGGTGCTAAGCATCCATTTAATGATTTTGCAAATAAAATTCTTCATTCATTGATGGGATTGTTTCATTTAAGTCTATTGCCTAGGTTTTCGCGCTTAGCATTGTTTCTTTCTGGATCGCCATCCTCATCTCTCTCGTCTTAATTACCTTGTCACATCAGTTTTTTGCCTACATAGCAGTCTTAGCACCTATACAGGATGGAACATTAGGAGGGACCTTAGCAACAATATTTGCATTTGGTAATATCTGTTAGTCTGAAACTGCAACATCATAAATGAGCAATACATCCGCAGATTTTTACCGAGATACTGTTATTTGGGGCCATTTGGAGCGCAGACATTTCACAGTAAATAAGTTCAACTCTCATGTAAATTCAGAAGAAGAAGAAAACAATTTGAACTCAACAACAGCACAATCGGCGGAGTGAAGAAGCCTTGATGCTCCGATCCTGATGATTTCTAGAGATCCATGTACATCCGGTAAGCATTCCTCTGTGCGGAGTAGTAGCCCTCGATGGTGGCGTCCACCTGGAACCCGGCCTTCCGGTAAAGCGCCACCGCGGCCGTCCTCGCCGGGTCGACGTGGAGGGACACCCGCTGGACCCGCCTCCTCCGGCACTTCTCGACGGCGGCCTGCAGGAGCGCCTCGCCGAGGCCCTGCCTCCGGCAGCTCTCCTTCACTGCACGCACGCACGCGCCAAAAGTTCAGACCAAAAGCTTGCGGCGACTCTGAGTACGGAGTTTCGACCGGGCGGGGTGATAAAAGTCAGTGCGGGAGGCTCACCGGCGAGTTTGGTGATGGAGGCGCAGAGGGAGGTGGCGCAGGTGTACATGGCGTAGCCGGCGACCTCCTCGTCGTCGCCGACGCCGGACGTCGAGTAGATCAGGCCGGTGTTCCGGCGCTTGAGCTCGTCGTGGAACGAGCGCGCCAGCGACTCGTGCTTCGGGAAGATCCTCTTCTCCAGCCGCATGATGTCGTCGATGACGCGGCCGGCGCGCTCGTGTGAAGGGTCCAACTCGAGGATCGTGGCCGCGGCCGCCATGGCTCTTCACGGACGGGGCGAGCGAACGTGGAGCTCTCTTTTGCAATTCCCCCCTGCTTCTTCCCCGATTAGAAAATCAGTAGACCTAGCACCAAAAAGGGTAATTGCTTGGACAGACTATATCAGTAATTTTGACAAGCAACTTCTGAACTTTTTTGTTTTTGAAAAACTTCAGAACATTGTTCATGTGTACCTCGTGGGTGAATTTGCAAAATCCCTGCGAGGTGTACCCACCAGTTGGATCATCATTGTGACCTTCTTCTCCATTTTTTTCATGGAAATGATATTTATTCATCAAGGCATAAGGTTATGACAATCGGCAGCCACGATGCTAGTGATTTCCTCCGGTGTATTACACAACCAACAAGCAGTGCGCTCTTTTTTTTTGAGCATCAATACAGACACAAGCGCTCATATACACGTGCATACGCTCATCCCTATGAACGCACACACGCACACCCTACCCATATAAGCAGCTCCGAGAGACTGAGCCGGCATATCATCTTGAGATTTACGAAGTTATCGTAGGCGCCTCGTCGTCGACGGGAACGTCTCCTCCCACTGAAAGCGCATCGTCGGAAATCCTGAAATAAATCCAAGAATAATGCAAGCACCAGGATTTGAACCTTAGTGGGTTGGGGATACCACTGTCCACCTAACCAACTCAACCACAGGTTGATTCGCTCTTGCAATGTACCCGGAGAGGCAATGCTATGACCGGCTACATTACCTTCACGCTTAACCTTTTCTAACCGACAACAGTGATCTAATCTCCAGAACATGATGTGCAATTGTGCATGCATCGACCGGTCCTTTCTCGGCTTCTCGATCATCTAGATCGGTTCAGCACAATCATTTTTTACCATGAAGTTGAGCTCCGTCCAGCTCAAGGCGAGGTAGATTCCTTCCCGGATTGCAGCAAGCTCGGCCTCAAGTGTATTGTTACAAAAACTCGACGACCTGATTGCTGCAAAAATAACCACGCAAGCATGGTCTCTGCATGTGATCTTCTTTTGAGGGAAATCATGCTTATCTCATTTTAGGAAATCATTATGATTTTCTTTTAGCAAAACTGGTGCAGATTCAACACGTTGTTTTATATGCTAAGTATTGTTTTTTATTTTCCAATGAGTGGTATGAAAGGAATTTGGCGGGACTGGATTCTGAAAAAAAACATATTTCTTTGGCAGGTGGCCAAGAATCGGATATCGAGTGGTAACTAGGTTATTATGTCTTATCAGGCACGGGGCAGATGATGGCAAATGTGTGTGGTGTGGCCTTGACTAAAACTGCGACCACATTCTCTTATGTATTGTGGCTAGAATTGCATGGAGTGTACTGAGGGAGGCTGTTGGTTGTGGTTGGAATCCGTCTGGTTTCATGGCTTCTATTGCCTTGTCCAGGGATCAAGAGGGAAGGATCGTATGTTGGCTTGGGTGAAGTTCGGCGCGCTAGCTTGGATGGTACAGACAACTCATAATAAAGCGCTTATAGAAGGAAAGTTGCTTCCGCATTTGGTGGACTTGATGTACAAGTTGGTGGTGCTTTTGCAGCTATGGAAGTTGTTGGCGATACCCAAGGATCAGACGCAGGTGGATCAACTTATCACCAGGCTGCGTGCAAGATGCATTGAGTTAAAACGACCTACGAGGAGGGACATCGCCAACTAGGGAGCCGCCTACCCGCCCGTCGCTCGCTTTGAGTGGCTGTATATCTATCTTCGTCGCTTTGCGGGCACTGTGTCACTATGCTTGGTCCTCGTGGCCATGTGTCGTACTATCTACTTTTTCTTTTTCTATGTTCCTCGAACATTTGCTGAACTTATAAGGGCCGCATTTTAAGGCCGGACATGTGCCTCTCTAAAAAGGTATACAAATATACACCTTCACTTTGAAATTATAATTTTGCCCTAAGTCACTCTTCTTGAAGTTTGATAAAGTAACATTGAAATATATTTGCATCCACATCAATGTAGTTTTGTTAGTTTTGGAATAAAACATGATATCATAGATATTAACATTTTATTTTTACATATTTGACCAAATACGGAGGAACTTTACAAGACAAAACTATACCTTATATATTTTTTGAATGGTGGAAGTATGTGTGAGATCTTAATTGATCATAATTTTTATCTCATGCTAAGACATCGAACTATACACGTGTTTATGAATATCCGAAGTAAGGATATAGCAGAAAACGAATGCATATATAATGCCCAACAAGACTACGTTGTGAATGTGCATTGAATTGTATCCTTTCAAACAACTAGCATCAAATGACCACCTTTTTCTTGAATGGTATATGAGTTCTCTGGACCGGGAGCTTCACTAAGAAAAACGTTGGTGATAGTACGAAGCTCAAACAAGAAAAGAAAATAACATCTCAGGCCATGTCATTTGCATGCCGGGGGGGGGGGTGTCCTAAACAGAGAACGAAAAAATACGAACGAGTCCAAAATACAGCTCTGGCGCAAATCCAGCCCTGCCGCCACAGGATGACACTACTTAGAACTACAGGACCGCCACTACCGCATCTCCAATGACCGAGCTTGCCGAAGATAGAATTAGTGGCCTCTACAACATTGATGCAATGCCTCCCTTTAAGCATAGTGGTCGGGAGGAAGAAAAGGAGTCGCCTCATAGATCCACCAGACCTTCCTTCGGTCAGAATATTCGCCAGAGGGGCGATGGAAATCAACATGCGACTGACAAGCGGGCGTTGTTGCTCCACCACAAACATCGGAGAAGTAACATCAATCTCCAATCGACTAGAGCATAAACTCATCGTCTTCCCTTCTCTGTCCCCAACACCTTGATGGCGACCCAGGAACAAGACATGAGAAGGAAAACCTCCATATGAGGTATGCACGTGAGCTTTTTTTTGGGGAACGTTGTTGTTTCAGCCAACTCCTTCAATCTCGTGGCCGCGGAGCACCGCAAGCCATCACACAATCTTGAATATTGCGGTGACACGCTCTAAGCTGGCATAACGCCAAATGTCTCGAAGACAAACGACCTAGACCTAGTACTATATATATGGAATCTCCCCCGATCACCTCTCTGCTCCTACTCCGGTCGGCAACGTCTAGGGAGAAGAAAGGGGATCCGGGCGAGGCCTTGCACATGAGACAATTTCAAAGGGATAAGCGTGGAAGATAAATGTGTGTGGGTGTGTGTGGGTGTGGGGGGGGGTCCGTTTGGGCATCTTGAATAGTAGCTTACATCTTAGCTTGTTGTGTTCCATCAGTATTGTTATGACTGCATAGACTTCACAAAGAACTCCTTCCTCCACTTATCGCGGTCACTACCGACTTTGCTATGCCATTGCTTCTATGTCTTGCTAGTTGTACGTCCAACCTGTCACTCGGTCAGGACGGTGAGGTCCATCATCGACCGTCCGTGAGCATCGAGCCTAGGTATCCGTACTTTACAAGCAAGGGATGTATGATAAACCCGACAAAGAAAAGGAGAAACATACTCACTTGTGGCAGGGCCAAAGGTGGTGCATCATAAAGTGAAAGTGCTAGTGATCGACTAGAAGGGGGGGTGAATAGGCGATTTTTATGAAAGTCTTCTAAACAGGGAAGTTTCGAAGACAAACGATAGAAGTAAACCTATTACCATGCAGCGGAAGGTAGACTACACTAGGCAAACCTTAGTCAGGTAATCAACGAAGTGAAAGCACAATAATAAGAGCAGCTAGGCAGTAGGGATCAGGTAGGAAGATATTGTGAAGCCAATCAGAACAAGCAGTCACCCAGTGAAGACAAAAGATAATGCAATCATGCAGTGACTTCACAAGGACCAACAGTAAGTAAAGGGAAGGGAAGGATGAAACCAGTGACTCGTTGAAGACAATGATTTGTTGGACCAGTTCCAGTTGTTATGACAACTGTACGTCTGGTTAGGGCGGCTAGGTATTTAAACATGAGGACACACAGTCCCGGACACCCAGTCCTGAACACGCAGCTCAGAACCCTTAGTCCTCACCATATTCCCCTTGAGCTAAGGTCACGCAGACCTCGCCCAATCACTCTGGTAAGTCTTCAAGGTAGACTCCCAAACCTTCACAGACTTCGTTCACCGGCGATCCACAATGACTCTTGGATGCTCAGAACGCGACGCCTAACCGGCTGGAGGATTCACAGTCCTCAAGTGTAATAAGTCTTCAGATCACACAGACAGGACGACTTAAGTGATGCCTAACACTCTTTGGCTTTGGGTGGTTAGGACTTTATCCTCGCAAGGAATTCTCTCTCAAAGGCTTCGAGGTGGGTTGCTTTCAAATGACAACAGCTGTACTTTAACTCTGAGTAGCCAACCGTTTATGGTTGTAGGGGGTGGGCTATTTATAGCCACTAGGCAACCCGACCTGATTTGTCCGAAATGACCCTGAGTCACTAAGGAACTGACGCATGTTCCAACGGTCAGATATCAAACACACACGGCAACTTTACTTGGGCTAGAAGCAAAGCTGACTTGTCCAACTCTGGACAAGATTCGCTCTCATAGTCTTCACTCGAAGACATAGGATTTTGGTTAAGCATCACTTCAGTCATTCTGACTGGTTCTCTTGGACCCCACTTAACAGTACGGTGGTTCCTATGACTCAACAAAGAAGAAAAAGAACTACGAAAGATCTAAGTCTTCGCGCTCCATAGTCTTCATGCGATGTATTCTCTTGTCATAGTCTTCAATGTAAATGTCTTCACATACCACCTTTGACTTCAATGTCTTCATACATTTTTAGGGGTCATCTCTGATAGGAAAACCGAATCAATGAGGGACTTCTACCTATGTTATCCTGCAATTCTCACAAACACATTAGTCCCTCAACTAGGTTTGTCGTCAATACTCCAAAACCAACTAGGGGTGGCACTAGATGCACTTATAATCTCCCCCTTTTTGGTGATTGATGACAAACTAGTTGAAGTTTTCAACGGGGAATATAATATGTGAAATTGTAAAGGATAAGGAATTGTCTTCATAAGTTGTAAGGGCTCCCCCTGAAGATGTGCATATAAGTAATTTGCTTTTGGAATGCAAATGCACATGGCAGGTTGTACTTGTGGAGATCCTCTTCAACTTATGATGACAATTCATCATGCATGAAAAGTATGTGAAGATAATGACATGCATAATGGAAAATGGACGTCTGCAAAATGATCTAAGTGCGGAATTTATCGTCGCACATGCGGAATTTATCATCACATCACAAAGTAGCAAATAAGTAGCAGACGACCATCGAGTTTAAGTGTTACAACTCAAAGAACCAAATGTATCAAAACGAGAGTTGTAAACACTAGGCAAAACATGAAGTAACCGCCCATTTGGACCCGCTTGAAGACTATCAAACTCATATGCTTCGCCCCCTTTTGTCAGTAAGGACCAAAAAGGTTTGAAGACATAGAGCATCTACTCGTTCCCATGAGGAGTAGGTGAAGTAGCAAGGTCGTCGGTGTTGTTAGGCGGTGCAGACGAGCTCGGGGTAGTGTCGACGCGTGCTGAAGGAGGGGGCGGTGAAGTAGCATCGTCTTCGTCCTCGATCACTCTGGCATTCACAGTTGCCGCAGAGGAAGAGAACTCAGAGTCTTCAAGTGAGGGAGTTCGTCGCAGCACAGCCCTTCGGGGAGGTGTGGAGTCAAACTTGAAACGTTTAGAGAAGCCATCCTCTTGAAGATCATCCTCAGAGCACATAAGCGTCAGCCCTTTCCATGTACGCCGACAAGTTTCATGGGCAACAAAAGCATTCTTGGTGGCAAGGTTGCGAATGCGGTTGACATCCACCAAGAGGCTGTGCATTTGGCGCTTCAACCAGTCATGATGCCTATCTTGTTTCTGATGAAGAGCAACCAGAAGCTCTCGGTCATTGAGAACACGAGATCGCTTCTTGGGCCGTTGGGCAATAGTGCTTTCAGTGGCTTCAGTGAGGACACGATGAGGTGCGCGTGTAGTGCCAGCCAGAGGATAAACACGAGTGACTGCTTCAACTCCTTCAATGTTTTGAGAGAAACTTTGATGATCCGCATTCTGAAGACTAAGAGGCTCCTTGGCAGGCTCTGGATAGAGGGCTTCAACGGACATATCCACGTCAGGCATAAAGATCCGATGATTGCGAGCAGAGGGCTGATATGAGATAGCTGAGTGGAGTTTGATCAGCTGCATTATCCATGGAGCGTAGAACTTCAAGACAAAAAGATTAGATCCTGAAGCAGCAAGTTGGCGGATGAAGAAGTCTTGTGCGTTGAAGCATTTGCCGTGAAGAATATAGAAGACCAAAGTCTTCATTGCACCTTCCAGCTTTGCATATGGGGAATGTCCTTTGATGGGCCAGAGAGTTCGCCTTAAAATGTGATAGATGGTCCTTGGCAGATACTCCAGGTCTTCAACAAGGAACTCCTTAGGATATGCAGCGTCTTGTGGCAAATACTTCATCATACTGAGCATCTGACTCATGTTCGGTTCAGACTTCTGAAAGATGCTCTCCATAGCTTCACTGTGAAGTTGACATCCAGGTTCATAGAGATCTCCAGGAGTGGGCAGACCAGTGAGCTCAATGATATCAAAGGCTTTGGCTTCGTGATGAACATTTCCTGTCATCCACTCAAGGACCCAAGTCTTCGGATCTCTGTTGTAACCACGTATGTGAAGTGTGGCATAAAATTGGAGCAGCAACTCTCCATTCCAGTGCTCTTGGTCGGTGACGAAAGGCAACAATCCAACCTCTTTGAAGCAGTCTAGAGCTTCTTCCAAACAGGGCAGACCAGCTATTGCTTCGGTGTCAAGGCGCATATGTGGGAAGATGCGACCTTGATTGTACAGAATGCAGGAGTAATAGCTTCGCTGCGGATAGCTCCAGAACCGATCAGAAGATATTTGTTCCCTTGAGTAGGGGTTCTTAGAGCTATTGAAGAAGGTGTTGTCTGCTTTGAAGCCGTTGACATTGAAGGATCCAGGTGCTGATGCAGGACCTGGAAACCTGGGCAACCTTGGCATTGGCTTCTGTACCTGAGGCCTATGCTCAATGTGATAGTCAAACTAAATACCAGCAGCAGGCGCAAGAATAGAAGCAGTAGCATCATTGTCTTCGCTGACATCTGGTTCATGGGTTGGTGAAGGCTCCACATGTGCTTCAGCCATGACGACGTCAGTGGCTTCATTCGTGTCGGTGGTGGCAGCCTCAAGATTTTCTACCTCCACTTGATGAGCTGGAGGGTCGGGCACAGACATGTTCTCCTCGAGAACAGCTTCTTCAGTAATTGGGGAGTGGGGACACGTTCTTCTTCTTGGGTGTCATCGGCTGATGCAGCCGGAATGTCTTCAGCAGCTTTAGCTTCAGACTCGGAGACTGGAGGCCTTGGTCCTTTGCGAAGCCTGCGTAACGCTGGCGACGCCTTTGGAGATGGAGTTGGCTGGGCCTCAAGGTCATCTTCTTCTTGTTGTTGTGGGTGATCAGCCCATGATGCATCCTGAGCAGTTGGCGTCAGAGGACGACCAATGCTGATGAGTTTGCTGTGCGTAAGCACAGGTGATGATACCTGTTGGTGCTCGATCTGAGGAAGAACTATATCATCTTCAACATGGTCATGGTGACCAATGTCTTCAGCTGCGGTGGGATCGGCTGCTGGAATGTCTTCAGCTTCATGAGCCTCTGTGAAAGCAGGCTCATGGACAGTCAGTTGGCGCTCTTGATGTTCAGCAGCAGGGAGAACCATGGAGATAGGTTCAACAACTAGGGGCTCTGTGGGAGCAGCCCTTTCCTTCTTGGTCTTCCGCTTTTTCTTGGAGGGAGCAGCAGCAGAGGCTTCAGGATGTTTCCTCTTTCTGGCTTCAGCCTCAGCAGTCCTCGTCTTCTTTAGTTCTGAAGCGGTAGACCTGGCTTTTGGCTTCGAGCCAGTCATGCTGGTTGGGAAGACAATGGGATGTGCTTCCTGCCTTGGTGCTTCGGGTTCGGCCATAGCGGGCTTCTTCTTCTTCTGCTTTGCAGCCATCCTGGGGTCGATGCCAGGACGCCCAAGGGCCTTGCGCTTCTCAGCCTCATTGTAGGCTTGCACACACTTGTCAGCCAAGCTCTTCATGCGCTCACGAGAACCTTGAGCTTCTTCATGCTTCTTGAGAAAGGCTTCTTTGAGCTCGTGCAGCATGATCTTGAAGTTCTTGACCTCTTGCATGCTGAGCTTGGTCATATGCTTCTTGAACTGAGCTTTCTTAAAGTCAATCTTCTACTTCAGTTCAACGATGCGCTGGGCTATAGCTAACTCTGAAGCAATGGTGCCATGGAAGGCAACACTGAGGTCAATGGGAAGTTGCAGATCTTCAAAGCTGAGGTTGGGCGTGTCAAACCACTCATCGATGAAGTCGTGGATGATTTCCACGTCAAAGAGAGGCAAATTGTTGAAGATTTCTGCTTCTTCTTTGCTCTTGATCAGTTGCTCAAGAGCGTCATCTGCAAGATCTTCATCACTGGACAGATCAATGGCATCGTTACATAGAATAGCAGCAGCAGTCAGTTCTTGGCTGGTGTGTGGCAGAGGCATCTTGACTTTCTGGGTCTTGGAGATGCGTGACAGATCTTCAGACTGCACACTGTCTTTAGGAGGTGCAGTAGCCAGTGGCTTCGCCCGTGAGATTTTTGGTGCTGAGGCAGGCTTTGAAGCTTTAGGCTGCTTCAGTTTCTTTGGCTTCGGCGCTGCAAGCGCTTCATCAGATTCAGTGTCATCTGCAAGCTCATCCACGACTGTCCCTTGAACCACGATATGAGTGATGAGACCTTCCAGGTTGTAGAAGGGCCCAACAAGATTGGGTTCAGCTTCGCGGGTGCCATCGGCACGGGGAGCAGAGGGACCAGGGTTGAAGTCTAGTCCCAATGACTTCTGATTCTGCTTCGCCGAATTCTGGGCAAACTGGAAGTTGCGCTTGAAAAGATTGTCGTACGACACCATAGTAGTGACGATGGGTCAGCATCCGCAGGCTGTGGTCCATGGACCATGCAGGGATAGAAGCCTTGTTCAATGGCTTCATCTCTGGACCTGGGTTGAAGATTTCTGTATAGGATGTCTCCCCATGGTCGCTTGATGGCATTCTTCTCAGCATATTCCTTTGTCACAAACCTGTACTTGAACCACTGTTCTGCCCAATATCGTCGAATCCATTGGATTCGTGTCTTGCGCTGATTGCAGTCCTCTTCAGGATCTGTCTTGTACAGCTCTGAGAGGTCATCGGGCAGATCTCTTGATGTTTCTCCTCGACACTTTCTGCCACCCTTCCTTGTTGATTTCTCTGCAGCCATGAACTTTAAACTGAATGGTTTCAATACGTTCAAAGGCTTCAAAGGCTTTCGCTTGCTGGACAAACAGGAACTGGCTTTGGGAGAATTTATATGATGCTGTAAGAATTCTGCAAATGAATGCAGACTATGAGAACCAAGGGATTCTCCCACGGACATGTACCTGTGACAGCATTAAGGTGCGGGGGAAGGGGAAGAGGTCATATGCATTCTTAGAAGATTTTGAAGATAAATCAGTTTAGAAGACATTGACCTCATCGTGCGAAGACATTCACTCATAGATAAGGAGTTGGTTCCAGATTTGTATGAATCCACGGATCAGTACAAGTGAGGAATCTAACTACTTTGTGAAGCATAAGTGAATATACTAGGCATATTATGAGATGCAGTACGAAATAGATCCAACTTGTGTGAATAGAAACTGCTTGTGGTAGAAAGTGACGAATCTATAGGATCAAAGGGGCCGTAAAAAGGAAGTTTTATTTACCACACGAAGAACTGCTAGACGGAGTGGAAGAGGAGGCCGAGCAGTTTGATCGTCCGTGCCCTAACTTGGCGACGGAGGACACCTACGGCGACGGCGGAGAAGACGATGTCCGCGGTCGGCGTGAAGACGGCGTCGGAGAGGTTGCGGCAGCTAAGCGCTTCGTCGCCGGCGTCATCGAGGGCTAGCGGTGGAGTTAGGGTTCGTGCGAGAGTGGAAGAAAGGATAATGACTAAGGTGAGGCGTGTATTTATAGGGACAGGGACGGCTCAGTGTTATTACACAGGTGCCCCTAGCGATTCACATCTGAGGAACACGTGGCCATCATGCAGCATATTGGAGGTTGTTCCACGTTCCCACGCACGCCTGGATTGTCGGATGGTCGTTCCCACTTCTCCGGGTTTCAGGTGAAGGAATTAGCATTGAAAACGGACTTAATGTTTGTCTCTGTATCTTCTGCTGACAAGGACGCAGAGAAGACATTCGACAGTTTCAATAGAATGCATATGATTTGGAGAGATAGAGTTTGAGATAGAAAGCATAGAGAGGTTAGGGTCCGATCACATTCACTTAGTTCAAAAGATTCAACAAGAAGACATAGCTATAAGTGAATGCTGTAGAGGACAGAACACTAGTGTATATATATATATGATCAACATAATGAAGATAATCATGAAGACATGTTGAGATTGAAGCCAAACCAAATGTGAAGACATAGCAAATGTAACGCCATGAGTGAAATACTTCAAACAGAGCATTTGGTGGTGGCGTTCCCACCGTATAGGAAGTATTAGACCCGGACACGGCGCACAATTATCGTGGCGCTCCGAAGTCAAATTCCTCATTAATGTATTCACACTTAGAATGTATGTCTTCATTGATTGAAGATATACTTTACTTCGTGTGTTGCACATCTAAGTCATCAATATGCATAAGTGTTAGGATGTGTGCTTGATCACAGGACATTTGAGGATTCCAAGATATTTAGCTCACACCGTAACTTGCAAAATCTCTTCTCATCCAAGGGCTTGGTGAAGATATCTGCCAATTGCTCTTCAATGTTGACGTGTATGATATCAATATCTTCCTTCACAACATGATCTCTGAGAAAGTGATGATGAATCTCAATGTGCTTTGTCTTCGAGTGCTGAACTGGGTTGTTGGCAATCTTGATGGCGCTTTCGTTGTCGCAGTAGAGTGGCACTTGCTTCAGATGAATGCCATAGTCTTTGAGTATTTGCTTCATCCACAGAAGTTGAGCGCAGCAAGATCCAGCAGCAATGTATTCAGATTCAGCAATGAAGAGAGATACACAGTTCTGCTTCTTTGAAGACCAACATACAAGTGATCGTCCCAGAAAATGACATGTGCCTGATGTAGACTTGCGATCCATCTTGTCAACAGCATAATCAGCATCCGAGAATCCAACCAGATCAAACTCTGAGCCCTTTGGATACCATAACCCTAGAGTTGGGGTGTAAGCCAAATATCGAAGAATTCGCTTCACAGCTAAGTGATGCGATTCCTTTGGTGCCGCTTGGAATCGAGCACACATGCAAACACTAAGCATAATATCTGGCCTAGATGCACATAGATAAAGTAAAGAACCAATTATGGAGCGGTATACCTTTTGATCGAACTCTTTACCATTATCGTCGGGACCCAGATGATCTTTGGCTGGCATCGGTGTCGTGAAGCCTTTGCAGTCTTGCATACCAAACTTCTTCATGCAATCTTTGACATACTTCTCTTGAGATATAAAGATGCCGTTGCATTGCTGATGTATTTGAAGACCAAGGAAGAACTTCAGCTCACCCATCATGGACATCTGATATTGCTCTTGCATCATATATCCAAACTCTTCACTATATTTCTGATTGGTGCAGCCGAAGATAATGTCATCCACATATATTTGGCACACAAACAGTTCACCATCATATGTCTTCGTGAAAAGAGTGGGGTCGAGGGAACCAGATTTGAAGCCTTTGCTCTTCAGGAAGTCTTTGAGTGTGTCATACCAAGCCCGATGAGCTTGTTTGAGGCCATATAGTGCCTTGTTGAGCTTGTATACCATGTCAGGATGTTTTGGATCTTCAAAGCCAGGCAGTTGTGCAACATACACTTCTTCTTCAATCTTGCCATTGAGAAAAGCGCTCTTCACATCCATTTGATATGGAAGTATGTTTTGATGATTTGCATTGGCCAGCAGTATGCGTATGGCTTCAAGTCGAGCCACAGGAGCAAATGTTTCATCGAAGTCAATCCCTTCAACTTGAGTGTATCCTTGAGCAACGAGACGAGCTTTGTTTCTGACAATTTGACCATGCTCATCTTGCTTGTTGCGATATATCCATTTGGTGCCTATTATATTGTGCTTCCGAGGATCAGGACGCTTAACCAGTTCCCATACATTATTCAACTCAAACTGTTGAAACTCTTCTTGCATAGCTTGAATTCATTCAGGTTCCATGAAGGCTTCTTCTACTTTCTTGGGTTCTGTTATTGAGACGAATGCGAAGTACCCACAGAAATTTGCTAGCTGTGTTGCCCTTCAACGAGTGAGTGGACCTGGTGCATTGATGCTATCGATTATTCTCTCAATCTGCACTTCATTTGCAACACGAGGATGTACAGGACGAAGATTTTGCTCTTGCTGATCATTGTCATTGTTAGAGGAATTGTCTTCAAGCTGAGCATTGTCTTGAAGGAAATATGCCCTAGAGGCAATAATAAAGTTATTATTTATTTCCTTATATCATGATAAATGTTTATTATTCATGCTAGAATTGTATTAACCGGAAACATAATACATGTGTGAATACATAGACAAACAAAGTGTCACTAGTATGCCTCTACTTGACTAGCTCGTTAATCAAAGATGGTTATGTTTCCTAACCATGGACAAAGAGTTGTCATTTGATTAACGGAATCACATCATTAGTTGAATGATCTGATTGACATGACCCATTCCATTAGCTTAGCACCCAATCGTTTAGTATGTTGCTATTGCTTTCTTCATGACTTATACATGTTTCTATGACTATGAGATTATGCAACTCCCGTTTGCTGGAGGAACACTTTGTGTGCTACCAAACGTCACAACGTAACTGGGTGATTATAAAGGAGCTCTACAGGTGTCTCCAAAGGTACATGTTGGGTTGGCGTATTTCGATATTAGGATTTGTCACTCCGATTGTCGGAGAGGTATCTCTGGGCCCTCTCGGTAATGCACATCACTGAAGCCTTGCAAGCATTGCAACTAATGAGTTAGTTGCGGGATGATGTATTACGGAACGAGTAAAGAGACTTGCTGGTAACGAGATTGAACTAGGTATGGGATACCGACGATCGAATCTCGGGCAAGTAACATATCGATGACAAAGGGAACAACGTATGTTGTTATGCGGTCTGACCGATAAAAGATCTTCGTAGAATATGTAGGAGCCAATATGAGCATCTAGGTTCCGCTATTGGTTATTGACCAGAGACGTGTCTCGGTCATGTCTACATTGTTCTCGAACCTGTAGGGTCCGCACGCTTAAGGTTACGATGACAGTTATATTATGAGTTTATGCATTTTGATGTACCGAAGTTTGTTCAGAGTCCCAGATGTGATCATGGACATGACGAGGAGTCTCGAAATGGTCGAGACATAAAGATTGATATATTGGAAGCCTATGTTTGGATATCGGAAGTGTTCCGGGTGAAATCGGGATTTTACCAGAGTACCGGAAGGTTACCGGAACCCCCCGGGAGGTATATGGGCCTTAGTGGGCCTTAGTGGAAGAGAGGAGAGGTGGCCAGATATGGGCCGCGTGCCCCTCCCCCCCCCTTGGTCCGAATAGGACAAGGAGAAGGGGCCGGCCCCCCTTCCTCCTCTCTCTCTCCTCTCTCTCTCCTCTTTTCCCCCTCCGCGAATCCTATTCCAAC
>NC_041380.1:314360475-314374082 GCF_002162155.2 Triticum dicoccoides | reverse complement strand
GGGAGTAGGACTCCTCCTGGCGCGCCTCCTCTTGGACGCCCCCCCCCCTTTGAGCCTTTATATACGGAGGCAAGGGGCACCCCTAGAGACACAAGTTGATCCACGTGATCATATTCTTAGCCGTGTGCGGTGCCCCCTTCCACCATAGTCCTCGATAATATTGTAGCGGTGCTTAGGCGAAGCCCTGCGACGGTAGTACATCAAGATCGTCACCACGCCGTCGTGCTGACGGAACTCTTCCCCGACACTTTGCTGGATCGGAGTCCGGGGATCGTCATCGAGCTGAACGTGTGCTAGAACTCGGAGGTGCCGTAGTTTCGGTGCTTGATCGGTCGGGCCGTGGAGACGTACGACTACATCAACCAAGTTAATGCTTCCGTTATCGATCTACAAGGGTACGTAGATCACACTCTCCCCCTCTCGTTGCTATGCATCACCATGATCTTGCGTGTGCGTAGGAATTTTTTTGAAATTACTACGAAACCCAACAGTGGCATCCGAGCCTAGGTTTTATGTGTTGATGTTATATGCACGAGTAGAACACAAGTGAGTTGTGGGCGATATAAGTCATATTGCTTACCAGCATATCATACTTTGGTTCGGCGGTATTGTTGGACGAAGCGGCCCGGACCGACATTACGCGTACACTTACGCGAGACCGGTTCTCCCGACGTGCTTTGCACAAAGGTGGCTAGCGGGTGACAGTTTCTCCAACTTTAGTTGAACCGAGTGTGGCTACGCCCGGTCCTTGCGAAGGTTAAAACAGCACCAACTTGACAAACTATCGTTGTGGTTTTGATGCGTAGGTAAGATTGGTTCTTGCTTAAGCCCGTAGCAGCCACGTAAAACTTGCAACAACAAAGTAGAGGACGTCTAACTTGTTTTTGTAGGGCATGTTGTGATGTGATATGGTCAAGACATGATGCTAAATTTTATTGTATGAGATGATCATGTTTTGTAACCGAGTTATCGGCAACTGGCAGGAGCCATACGGTTGTCGCTTTATTGTATGCAATGCAATCGCGCTGTAATGCTTTACTTTATCACTAAGCGGTAGCGATAGTCGTGGAAGCATAAGATTGGCAAGACGACAATGATGCTGCGATGGAGATCAAGGTGTCGCGCCGGTGACGATGGAGATCATAACGATGCTTTGGAGATGGATATCAAAGGCATAAGATGATGATGGCCATATCATATCACTTATATTGATTGCATGTGATGTTTATCTTTTATGCATGTTATCTTGCTTTGATTGACGGTAGCATTATAAGATGATCTCTCACTAATTATCAAGAAGTGTTCTCCCTGAGTATGCACCGTTGAGAAAGTTCTTCGTGCTGAGACACCACGTGATGATCGGGTGTGATAGGCTCTACGTTCAAATACAACGGGTGCAAAACAGTTGCACACGCGGAATACTCAGGTTATACTTGACGAGCCAAGCATATACAGATATGGCCTCGGAACACGGAGACCGAAAGGTCGAGCGTGAATCATATAGTAGATATGATCAACATAGTGATGTTCACCAACGAAACTACTCCATCTCACGTGATGATCGGACATGGTTTAGTTGACTTGGATCACGTAATCACTTAGAGGATTAGAGAGATGTCTATCTAAGTGGGAGTTCTTTAAGTAATATGATTAATTGAACCTAAATTTATCATGAACTTAGTACCTGATAGTATCTTGCTTATGTATGTTTGATTGTAGATAGATGGCCCGTGCTGTTGTTTCGTTGAATTTTAATGCGTTCCTTGAGAAAGCAAAGTTGAAAGATGATGGTAGCAATTACACGGACTGGGTCCGTAACTTGAGGATTATCCTCATTGCTGCATAGAAGAATTACGTCCTGGAAGCACCGCTGGGTGCCAGGCCTGCTGCTGGAGCAACACCAGATGTTATGAACGTCTGGCAGAGCAAAGCTGATGACTACTCGATAGTTCAATGTGCCATGCTTTACGGCTTAGAACCGGGACTTCAACGACGTTTTGAATGTCATGGGGCATATGAGATGTTCCAGGAGTTGAAGTTAATATTTCAAGCAAATGCCCGGATTGAGAGATATGAAGTCTCCAATAAGTTCTATAGCTGCAAGATGGAGGAGAACAGTTCTGTCAGTGAGCATATACTCAAGATGTCTGGGTATTGTAATCACTTGATTCAACTGGGAGTTAATCTTCCGGATGATAGCGTCATTGACAGAATTCTCCAATCACTTCCACCAAGCTACAGGAGCTTCGTGATGAACTATAATATGCAAGGGATGAATAAGACTATTCCCGAGCTCTTCGCAATGCTGAAAGCTGCGGAGGTAGAAATCAAGAAGGAGCATCAAGTGTTGATGGTCAACAAGACCACTAGTTTCAAGAAAAAGGGCAAAGGGAAGAAGAAGGGGAACTTCAAGAAGAACATCAAGCAAGTTGCTGCTCGAGAGAAGAAACCCAAGTCTGGACCTAAGCCTGAAACTGAGTGCTTCTACTGCAAGCAGACTGGTCACTAGAAGCGGAACTGCCCCAAGTATTTCGCGGATAAGAAGGATGGCAAGGTGAACAAAGGTATATGTGATATACATGTTATTGATGTGTACCTTACTAATGCTTGCAGTAGCACCTGGGTATTTGATACTGGTTCTGTTGCTAATATTTGCAACTCGAAACAGGGACTACGGATTAAGCGAAGATTGGCTAAGGACGAGGTGACGATGCGCGTGGGAAACGGTTCCAAAGTCGATGTGATCGCGGTCGGCGCGCTACCTCTACATCTACCTTCGGGATTAATATTAGACCTAAATAATTGTTATTTGGTGCCAGCGTTAAGCACGAACATTATATCTGGATCTTGTTTTATGCGAGACGGTTATTCATTTAAATCAGAGAATAATGGTTGTTCTATTTATATGAGTAATATCTTTTATGGTCATGCACCCTTGAAGAATGGTCTATTCTTACTGAATCTCGATAGTAGTGACACACATATTCATAATGTTGAAGCCAAAAGATGCAGAGTTGATAATGATAGTGCAACTTATTTGTGGCACTGCCGTTTAGGTCATATCGGTGTAAAGTGCATGAAGAAACTCCATACTGATGGACTTTTGGAACCACTTGATTATGAATAACTTGGTACTTGTGAACCGTGCCTCATGGGCAAGATGACTAAAACGCCATTCTCCGGTACTATGGAGAGAGCAACAGATTTGTTGGAAATCATACATACAGATATATGTGGTCCGATGAATATTGAGGCTCGTGGCGGATATCGTTATTTTCTCACCTTCACAGATGACTTAAGCAGATATGGGTATATCTACTTAATGAAACATAAGTCTGAAACGTTTGAAAAGTTCAAAGAATTTCAGAGTGAAGTTGAAAATCATCGTAACAAGAAAATAAAGTTTCTACGATCTGATCGTGGAGGCGAATATTTGAGTTACGAGTTTGGTGTACATCTGAAACAATACGGAATAGTTTCGCAACTCACGCCACCCGGAACACCACAGCGTAATGGTGTGTCCGAACATCGTAATCGTACTTTACTAGATATGGTGCGATCTATGATGTCTCTTACTGATTTACCGCTATTGTTTTGGGGTTATGCTTTGGAGACGGCCGCATTCACGTTAAATAGGGCACCATCAAAATCCGTTGAGACGACGCCTTATGAACTATGGTTTGGCAAGAAACCAAAGTTGTCGTTTCTGAAAGTTTGGGGCTGCGATGCTTATGTGAAAAAGCTTCAACCTGATAAGCTCGAACCCAAATCGGAGAAATGTGTCTTCATAGGATATCCAAAGGAGACTATTGGATACACCTTCTATCACAGATCCGAAGGCAAGACTTTTGTTGCTAAGTTCGGAAACTTTCTGGAGAAGGAGTTTCTCTCGAAAGAAGTGAGTGGGAGGAAAGTAGAACTTGATGAGGTAACTATATCTGCTCCCTTATTGGAAAGTAGTGCATCACAGAAAACTATTTCTGTGACACCTACACCAATTAGTGAGGAAGCTAATGATAATGATCATGAAACTTCAGAACAAGATACTACTGAAACTCGTAGATCAACCAGAGTGAGATCCGCGCCAGAGTGGTACGGTAATCCTGTTCTGGAAGTCATGCTACTAGATCATGATGAACCTACGAACTATGAAGAAGCGATGGTGAGCCCAGATTCCGCAAAATGGCTTGAAGCCATGAAATCTGAGATGGGATCCATGTATGAGAACAAAGTGTGGACTTTGGTTGACTTGCCCAATGATCGACAAGCAATTGAGAATAAATGGATCTTCAAGAAGAAGACTGACGTCGACGGTAATATTACTGTCTACAAAGCTTGACTTGTCGCAAAAGGGTTTCGGCAAGTTCAAGGGATTGACTATGATGTGACCTTCTCACCCGTAGCGATGCTTAAGTCTGTCCGAATCATGTTAGCAATTGCCGCATTTTATGATTATGAAATTTGGCAGATGGATGTCAAAACTGCATTCCTGAATGGATTTCTGGAAGAAGAGTTGTATATGATGCAACCAGAAGGTTTTGTCGATCCAAAGGGAGCTAACAAAGTGTGCAAGCTCCAGCGATCCATTTATGGACTGGTGCAAGCCTCTCGGAGTTGGAATAAACGCTTTGATAGTGTGATCAAAGCATTTGGTTTTATACAGACTTTCGGAGAAGCCTGTATTTACAAGAAAGTGAGTGGGAGCTCTGTAGCATTTCTGATATTATATGTGGATGACATATTACTGATTGGAAATGATATAGAATTTCTGGATAGCATAAAGGGATACTTGAATAAGAGTTTTTCAATGAAAGACCTCAGTGAAGCTGCTTACATATTAGGCATTAAGATCTATAGAGATAGATCAAGACGCTTAATTGGACTTTCACAAAGCACATACCTTGACAAAGTTTTGAAGAAGTTCAAAATGGATCAAGCAAAGAAAGGGTTCTTGCCTGTGTTACAAGGTGTAAAGTTGAGTCAGACTCAATGCCCGACCACTGCAAAAGATAGAGAGAAAATGAAAGATGTTCCCTATGCTTCAACCATAGGCTCTATCATGTATGCAATGTTGTGTACCAGACCTGATGTGTGCCTTGCTATAAGTCTGGCAGGGAGGTACCAAAGTAATCCAGGAGTGTATCACTAGACAGCGGTCAAGAACATCCTGAAGTACCTGAAAAGGACTAAGGATATGTTTCTCGTATATGGAGGTGACAAAGAGCTCATCGTAAACGATTATGTTGATGCAAGCTTTGACACTGATCCGGACTATTCTAAATCGCAAACCGGATACGTGTTTACATTAAACGGTGGAGCTGTCAGTTGGTGCAGTTCTAAACAAAGCGTCGTGGCGGGATCTACATGTGAAGCGGAGTACATAGCTGCTTCGGAAGCAGCAAAGGAAGGAGTCTGGATGAAGGAGTTCATATCCGATCTAGGTGTCATACCTAGTGCTTCGGGTCCAATGAAAATCTTTTGTGACAATATTGGTGCAATTGCCTTGGCGAAGGAATCCAAATTTCACAAGAGAACCAAGCACATCAAGAGACGCTTCAATTCCATCCGGGATCTAGTCCAGGTGGGAGACATAGAGGTTTGCAAGATACATACGGATCTGAATGTAGCAGACCGTTGACTAAGCCTCTTCCACGAGCAAAACATGATCAGCACCAAGGCTCCATGGGTGTTAGAATCATTACTGTGTAATCTAGATTATTGACTCTAGTGCAAGTGGGAGACTGAAGGAAATATGCCCTAGAGGCAATAATAAAGTTATTATTTATTTCCTTATATCATGATAAATGTTTATTATTCATGCTAGAATTGTATTAACCGGAAACATAATACATGTGTGAATACATAGACAAACAGAGTCACTAGTATGCCTCTACTTGACTAGCTCGTTAATCAAAGATGGTTATGTTTCCTAACCATGGACAAAGAGTTGTCATTTGATTAACGGGATCACATCATTAGTTGAATGATCTGATTGACATGACCCATTCCATTAGCTTAGCACCCGATCGTTTAGTATGTTGCTATTGCTTTCTTCATGACTTATACATGTTCCTATGACTATGAGATTATGCAACTCCCGTTTGCCGGAGGAACACTTTGTGTGCTACCAAACGTCACAACGTAACTGGGTGATTACAAAGGAGCTCTACAGGTGTCTCCAAACATACATGTTGGGTTGGCGTATTTCGATATTAGGATTTGTCACTCCGATTGTCGGAGAGGTATCTCTGGGCCCTCTCGGTAATGCACATCACTGAAGCCTTGCAAGCATTGCAACTAATGAGTTAGTTGCGGGATGATGTATTACGGAACGAGTAAAGAGACTTGCCGGTAACGAGATTGAACTAGGTATGGGATACCGACGATCGAATCTCGGGCAAGTAACATACCGATGACAAAGGGAACAACGTATGTTGTTATGCGGTCTGACCGATAAAAGATCTTCGTAGAATATGTAGGAGCCAATATGAGCATCCATGTTCCGCTATTGGTTATTGACCAGAGACGTGTCATGGTCATGTCTACATTGTTCTCGAACCCGTAGGGTCCGCACGCTTAAGGTTACGATGATAGTTATATTATGAGTTTATGCATTTTGATGTACCGAAGTTTGTTTGGAGTCCCGGATGTGATCACGGACATGACGAGGAGTCTCGAAATGGTCGAGACATAAAGATTGATATATTGGAAGCCTATGTTTGGATATCGGAAGTGTTCCGGGTGAAATCGGGATTTTACCGGAGTACCGGGAGGTTACCGGAACCCCCGGGAGGTATATGGGCCTTAGTGGGCCTTAGTGGAAGAGAGGAGAGGTGGCCAAAGATGGGCGGCCGCGCCCCTCCCCCCTTGGTCCGAATAGGACAAGGAGAAGGGGCCGACCCCCCTTCCTCCTCTCTCTCTCCTCTTTTCCCCCTCCGCGAATCCTATTCCTCCTGGCGCGCCTCCTCTTGGCCGGTCGGCCCCCCCTTTGAGCCTTTATATACGGAGGCAAGGGGCACCCCTAGAGACACAAGTTAATCCACGTGATCATATTCTTAGCCGTGTGCGGTGCCCCCTTCCACCATAGTCCTCGATAATATTGTAGCGGTGCTTAGGCGAAGCCCTGCGACGGTAGTACATCAAGATCGTCACCACGCTGTCGTGCTGACGGAACTCTTCCCTGACACTTTGCTGGATCGGAGTCCGGGGATCGTCATCGAGCTGAACGTGTGCTAGAACTCGGAGGTGCCGTAGTTTCGATGCTTGATCGGTCGGGCCGTGGAGACGTACGACTACATCAACCAAGTTAACGCTTCCGTTGTCGATCTACAAGGGTACGTAGATCACACTCTCCCCCTCTCGTTGCTATGCATCACCATGATCTTGCGTGTGCGTAGGAATTTTTTTGAAATTACTATGAAACCCAACATGTCTTCAGGTTGATCAGGTGCGGAGATGATAAGTTCCTCTTCAGGTTGAGCTTCAGAAGGTATGATTTCTCCAGTTCCCATGAGTTTGATTGATTCACTGGATGGAACTTCATCTAGCACATTTGGCAGGTGCTCTCTTTGTGAGCCGTTAGTTTCATCGAACCACACATCCACTGTTTCAACCACTTTGTAATGAAAGAGATTGAAGACTCTGTAGGAGTGCGAATCCTTTCCATATCCAAGCATAAAACCCTCATGTGCTTTTGGTGCAAATTTTGAAGTATGATGTGGATCCTTGATCCAGCACTTGGCGCCAAATAGTCTGAAGTAACTAACATTTGGCTTCTTGCCAGTAAGGAGCTCATAAGATGTCTTGTTCAGAAGCTTGTGAAGATAAACACGGTTGATTGTATGGCATGCAGTATCAATGGCTTCAGGCCAGAATTTTCTTGGAGTCTTGTATTCATCAAGCATCGTTCGGGCCATCTCAATAAGTGTTCTGTTCTTGCGTTTGACGATGCCATTCTGCTGTGGCGTGTACGGAGCTGATAATTCATGTGTGATGCCCAAGTATCAAGCTATGTATCAAGGCCAGTGTTCTTGAATTCAGTGCCATTGTCACTTCTGATGTGCTTTATCTTGGCGCCATAGTTGTTCATTGCTCGATTGGCGAAGCGTCTGAAGACATCCTGCACTTCAGTCTTGTAGAGGATTATATGCACCCAAGTATATCTAGAATAATCATTAACAATGACAAAGCCATAGAGACAAGCAGTAGTAGTAAGAGTTGAGTAATGAATGGGACCGAAAAGATCCATGTGGAGCAGTTCGAAGGGTCGAGTCGTTGTCATGATTGTCTTCGAGGGATGCTTGGCCCTCGTCATCTTTCCTGCTTCACAGGCACCACATAAGTGATCTTTCTTGAACTTGACGCCCTCGATGCCTATGACATGCTTCTTCTTTGCAAGGGTGTGCAGGTTCCTCATGCCAGCATGCCCTAGCCTCCGATGCCAGAGCCAGCATTCTGAAGCTTTTGCTAGAAGACATACGGCAAGTTGTGGTCCTGCTGAGAAATCTACCACGTACAAATCATCTTTCCGATACCCTTCAAACACTAGAGACTTTACAGATTCCATTAGAACAAGGCAACGATATTTTCCAAACATCACAATCATGTTTAAATCGCAAAGCATTGAGACAGACATTAAGTTGAAGCCAAGGGATTCAACAAGCATGACTTTATCCATGTGTTGATCCTTTGAGATTGCAACTCTACCTAGACCCAATACCTTACTTTTACCTGTGTCAGCAAGTGTGATGTGATTTTTGTCGGATGGACGTAAGGTTGAGTCCATAAGAAGGCTTCTCTTGCCAGTCATGTGATTGGTACACCCACTATCAATAATCCATTCTGAAGCTGCTGGTGTCATACCCTACAGTGCAGTTAGGGGGATAGGCTTCACGAAGAGAGTTGTGAAGCAAAAACATTTGACGAACCAGTGGGTTATGAAAGCTTAAATCGAGATTTGGACTGATAGGGCGAGTAGCAAGCGATTCAGGAACAAAGTACATAATAAGACCATTTGGGCATTTGATCTTGTGCCCTACAAGATGTTTAAGGTCCCCAACAATAGTGTCAGACGATTTTGGTTTTCTGCTGGAGACCTTTCCCTGCAAAAGAGAGTTAAGCTTTCTTAGCCACCCACATCTTCAAGGGTGGCTTTGAAGCAATGAGTCTAAGTGCAGCATCTGAGAACTTTGGCTTTGGAGCCCTAGCAAAAAGTCTTGCAGGTGGACAATAGTACTCATAAGAATAAGCAGAATAGTTCTTGGTCTTATGAACATGGTGGTTTGATGAACCGTGCTCATATTCATAGGCCTGAGTATGGCTTCCCTACAAAACATTTGCGTTAGTGCGACTCCGGTGAGTCCTCTGTCTGTATGAAGCCTTTGGACCATATGAAGCCTGTGGTCTGGGGTTTGTCTTCTTCACCTGTGGTGTCATGATGACATTCACAGGAAGATTCTCCAAACACCTTTTCGGCACCCAGATCTTCTTCATAGGCGGTCCATTCCTGCAGTTAGTACCAATATACCTGGCAAACACTTCACCATTCTGATTCTTAAACAGTTTGTAGTTCGCATCAAAGGATTCATCAATAACAATGGGATTAGCACAAGTGAAGCTAGATAGGGTGGATGGATCCACTGAAGGTTCCTTTGCAGCAACCCATGTGGTTTTGGGGTACTGCTCAGGTTTCCAGTAAGAGCCATAGGCATTCATTTTCCTTTCGAATCCAGTACCCTCTTTCCTAGGGTTTCGGTTCAGGATCTGCCTTTTGAGGACATCACATAGTGTCTGATGCCCTTTGAGACTTTTGTACATCCCTGTTTCAAGTAGTGTCTTCAACCTAGCATTCTCATCAGCAATAGCAGTGGTATCCTCAGGAGAGGGGTTAATTACCACATCAACAGGTGAAGATATTGCAACAGTAGCAGCAGTAGAACATTCAACAACAGAAGTAGCGTTATCACGCTCAATGCATTTAAGACATGATGGTTCAAATCCTTCCTGAGCTGAACTGATCTGTTTGGCGCGAAGTGACTCATTTTCCTTTTGAAGATCTTCATGAGCCGCTCTCAATTTCTCAAGGTCTTGCTTCCTTTGAAGATAATCATAGGAAAGCCTTTCATAAGTTGTTGAGAGCGTTTCATGACGACTTTCAAGTTCCTCATACTTAACGTGAAGATTTTTTATGTCTTCAATTAAGGACTGCAATCGAGTCATTTCAGCATCTAACAGATCATCGCTTTTGTCTAACAGTTTTTGAATATGTTCCATAGCTTTCTGTTGTTCAGTTGCAATTTTAGCAAGTGTTTTCTAGCTAGGTTTGGAATCACAATCAGATTCATCGTCACTGGATGTTTGATAGTGAGTAGTGCGTGTGTTTACCTTGGCACCGAGTGCTATGAAGCAGTAGGAAGGAGCGGAGTAGTCCTTGTCATTCGCATCGGTGTCGGTGATGAAGTCATTGTCTTCAGTGTTGAAGATGGACTTGGCAACGTGTGCTGTAGCCAGACTCGCAACGCCAGAATCGGAGTCCTCCTCAAACTCCACCTCCGCCTCCTCAGAAGCAGACTCCTCCTCAGAATCCATTTCCTTGCCAACAAATGCACGTGTCTTGCCAGATGAGTTCTTCTTGTGTGATGAAGATTTTGAGGAAGACTTGGAAGAAGACTTTGAGTATTTCTTCTTCTTCTTGTCGTGAGAATCATACTCTTTGCTCTTCTTCTTCTTGTTGTTCTCATTGTCCCACTGTGGTCACTCAGAGATGTAGTGGCCAGGTTTCTTGCACTTGTGACATGTTCTCTTCTTGTAGTCATGAGCAGAACCTTCATCATTCCTTGAGCTTGATCGTGAAGACTTTCTGAACCCTTTCTTCTTGGTGAATTTTTGGAACTTCTTCACAAGCATAGCGAGCTCCTTTCCAATGTCTTCATGATCATCAGAACTGCTGTCAGATTCTTCGTCAGATGAGGAGACAGCTTTTGCCTTCAAGGCACGAGTTCGCCCATAGTTGGGACCGTAGATGTCTCTTTTCTCAAAAAGTTGAAACTTGTGTGTGTTGAGCCTCTCAAGTATGTCAGACGGATCGAGTGTCTTGAAATCAGGGCGTTCTTGAATCATCAGGGCTAGGGTGTCAAACGAACTGTCAAGTGATCTCAGGAGTGTCTTGACGACTTCATGCTTGGTGATCTCAGTGGCTCCGAGGGCTTGAAGCTCATTTATGATGTCAGTGAGTCGATCAAACGTGAGCTGGACATTCTCATTGTCATTTCTCTTGAAGCGGTTGAAGAGGTTGCGAAGGACACTGATTCTCTGATCTCTTTGGGTGGACACGCCTTCGTTGACCTTGGAGAGCCAGTCCCAGACTAGCTTGGAAGTCTCCAACGCACTCACACGGCCATACTGTCCTTTGGTCAGATGACCACGAATGATATTCTTGGCAGTAGAGTCCAGTTGAACGAACTTCTTGACATCAGCAGCAGTGACACCTTCTCCAGCCTTGGGAACGTCGTTCTTGACGACATACCATAGGTCGAAATCAATGGCTTCAAGATGCATGCGCATCTTATTCTTCTAGTAGGGATATTCAGTTCCATCGAAGACGGGGCACGTAGCGGAGACTTTGATTATCCCTGCAGTCGACATAGCTAAAACTCCAGGTGGTTAAACCGAATCACACAGAACAAGGGAGTACCTTGCTCTGATACCAATTGAAAGTGCTAGTGATCGACTAGAGGGAGGTGAATAGGCGATTTTTATGAAAGTCTTCTAAACAGGGAAGTTTTGAAGACAAACGATAGAAGTAAACCTATTACCACGCAGCGGAAGGTAGACTACACTAGGCAAACCTTAGTCAGGTAATCAACGAAGTGAAAGCACAATGACTAAGAGTAGCTAGGCAGTAGGGATCAGGTAGGAAGATATTGTGAAGCCAATCAGAACAAGCAGTCACTCAGTGAAGACAAAAGATAATGCAATCATGCAATGACTTCACAAGGACCAACAGTAAGTAAAGGGAAGGGCAGGATGAAACCAGTTCCAGTTCCAGTGAAGACAATAATTTGTTGGACCAGTTCCAGTTGCTGTGACAATTGTACGTCTGCTTAGGGCGGCTAGGTATTTAAATCTAAGGACACACAGTCCCGGACACCCAGTCCTGAACACGCAGCTCAGAACCCTTAGTCCTCACCGTATTCCCCTTGAGCTAAGGTCACGCAGACCTCGCCCAATCACTCTGGTAAGTCTTCAAGGTAGACTCCCAAACCTTCACAGACTTCGTTCACCGGCGATCCACAATGACTCTTGGATGCTCAGAACGCGACGCCTAACCGGCTGAACGATTCACAGTCCTCAAGTGTAATAAGTCTTCAGATCACACAGACAGGACGACTTAAGTGATGCCTAACACTCTTTGGCTCTGGGTGGTTAGGACTTTATCCTCGCAAGGAATTCTCTCTCAAGGCTTCGAGGTGGGTTGCTCTCAAACGACAACAGCCGTACTTTAACTCTGAGCAGCCAACCATTTATGGTTGTAGGGGGTGGGCTATTTATAGCCACTAGGAAACCCGACCTGATTTGTCCGAAATGACCCTGGGTCACTAAGGAACTGACACGTGTTGCAACGGTCAGATTTCAAACACACACGGCAACTTTACTTGGGCTACAAGCAAAGCTGACTTGTCCAACTCTGGACAAGATTCGCTCTCATAGTCTTCACTCGAAGACATAGGATTTTGGTTAAGCATCACTTCAGTCATTCTGACTGGTTCTCTTGGACCCCACTTAACAGTACGGTGGTTCCTATGACTCAACAAAGAAGAAAAAGAACTACGAAAGATCTAAGTCTTCGCGCTCCATAGTCTTCATGCGATGTATTCTCTTGTCATAGTCTTCAATGTGAATGTCTTCACATACCACCTTTGACTTCAATGTCTTCATATATTTTTAGGGGTCATCTCTGGTAGGAAAACCGAATCAATGAGGGACTTCTACCTGTGTTATCCTGCAATTCTCACAAACACATTAGTCCCTCAACTAGGTTTGTCGTCAATACTCCAAAACCAACTAGGGGTGGCACTAGATGCACTTACATAAAGTATCCTTCCAATTTAAAACTCATTACCTTCACTAGGTCAAATACCAATTCAAATCAATCAAATATAACCAAACCAACTTGAGCTTTCTTATTTTATAAAAATGTTGAATGGCTTGGATATAACAGTCCAACGCCAATTAGTAAATTGCGCAAAATCACCACATTTAGGACCAGGATTACACGAAACCACCATTTTTTCAGAAAAATTGTTTTCCCCTATTTTCTATAACTGTAGCCCCAAATGACAAATAGAGTGGTCTTGCGCAATTTACTAAAAGTCTTGAGACTTGAAAAGACAAAAACACACAAAAAAACTATAAGGCAAACCTAGCCAAGTGGGTCGTGGGCCTGTGAGCACGCATGCTCGGCTCGTCACGGGCCTAGCCCGACACATGCCTAAAATGGTCGTGCCTGGGCTGTGAGGCCAGACCCATATATATATATATATATATATATATATATATATATATATATATATATATATATATATATATATATATATATATATATATAT
>NC_041380.1:314327681-314360096 GCF_002162155.2 Triticum dicoccoides | reverse complement strand
TTGGTTAGAGTGGCAGACCGGCTAGTAGTACTAGTTTAAGCCACGCCAGGTCTCAAATTCGATTCCCACAAGTCTTTGATTTTTTGGGATTTTTAAACGGCATGTTACGAAAAAAATACGCTTTTTGCTTACTGGGCCGGCCCAGTAGCACCCGGATGCAGCCCAGGATCTTGGATTTGAGCTGCGAGGTCAACAATCCTTGTTTAGGAATACCCTCAGACCGGGATTAAAAAATTTGGTGTGTTAATTTCAAGGATTTGGAGTTCAGGATTTAATCTAGCTTCCGTTTTTAGGGGTTATCTAGCTTCCATCTACATGTTCGAGGTTTATTTTAGACTTTTTCCTTTACTTTTTTTGAGAAAGCATGTTGATTTAATTATTCACTTAATGTAACAATTACATGGATGACAGTAGGATTATGAGGGTGCCCCAACCAGAGATGGCGACCCTAATCAAGCCCAAGGGCACGTCTAGCCAGCTTATGCGACTTTATATTAGATAATCTAGACTCAAGAATATAAATACAAGAATTGAAAATAGTTTGCCAAGACCTAATTTCTTTTATCACTCCTCCATAGTTTCCTCCAGATGACTCCTTGATATGCTTCACCACTGTCGAGCAGGCGGATGCGATTACTAGATCTTGGAGTCCCAAGTCTTCCGCCAAAGATAACGCTTCACGACACGCGATTGCCTCCAAGCTCGCCGGATCGATCAGTCCTTTGATAACAAATGTCGAAGAACCCATATATTCGCTGTTGTGGTTCCTGCATACAGCCGCTGCAGTGCCCCGGCCTCGAAATACCGCTGCATCAACATTTATTTTGAATTTTCCCTTCGGCGGAGGTATCCACCTCTTCACCTATTGGATCGGCTTTTGGGGTGGTGCTCCTCCTCTCTGGACATCGCCCTTATTTTGAATCTCCCCCAACTCTGAAATGAACTGAGATATGAACAGGTGTGTAGACAGCGGGCTTTGATTAATGCCTTCATGAATTAGTTTCCTACATGCAATCCAAATAGCCCACAACGTGACAGAAACTTTGATGAACTTTTCATGCGTCAATCTCTCCAGCATTGCAAACAACCAATTTTTAGCGTTCTACTCAGCGTTGTCAATTAGTACATCTAGCAGCTCCTGATCAACTAGGCACCAAACACACCGCGCCATTGTGCATTCCAGTAGGCTATGACGCCAAGAATCTGGCATGCCGCACACAACACAAGTGCATGTAGTAGACATATTCCTTCTCATCCGCACATCTTCTGTTGGAATTGATTTTTGAGCCAACCTCCACAAGAACATACGAAGCTTCACAGGCACAAATACCTACCATAATTTTACCCAAGTTTTCTCCTCTTTCTTTCTGTTCGAACTGCCCGCCCGTTCCTCAAGCCAGTCCTCACGGCGGCGCTTCGTGTCCACTATCATTTTATAGGCTGACCTAACACTGAAAATCCTTGATTTCTCGAACATCCATGACCAATAATCGTCAATGTTTCTCAAACAAATTGGAATCTGAAGGATCTCATTTGCGTCAAAAGGAAGAAATACCTCCCGGATCAATTATGAATTCCACCTAGCGTTTGTAGTATCAATTAGTTGGGAAATTAACTCTGGTGGATTCGTCACTCTTGACAGCAATGGATGCATTTTTTCTGGTCTTGGGATCCAGTTAGTGGTCCAAACGCCGGTTGTAGCCCCATTACCAATCCTTCTTACTAGCCCTTGCTTCATTATGTCTCTTCCTTCCAAAATTGAGCGCCATATCTGGGACGGGTGGCTTCCCAAATTAGCTTCCAAGATAGAGCAGGAAGGAAAATAAACCCCTTTGAGGATACGAGCACTTAGCGACTCCGGGGAACTCGGAATCCTCCAAGACTGGCGTGCCAAAAAAGCTAAGTTAAACAGTTTGAAATCTCTGAACCCAAGACCTCCCATGTAACGTGGCATACATATCTTATCCCAAGACACCCAGTGGGGTTTCCTTTTACCTTGCTTACTTTCCCAAAAGAAAAACCGTATAGCATCCGAAAGCTTCTCACATAATCCCCGAGGCAGCTTGAAACATGACTTCGAAAAAATAGGGATGGCTTGTGCAACTGATTTAATAAATATATCTTTACCGGCTGCAGACAAAGTTTTCTCCATCCACCCTCGAATCTTGCTCCATAGCCGGTCAACCAAGTATTTAAAAGTTTCATTCTTGGATATTCCCACATCGGTGGGTAAACCCATCCTTTACTTTTTTTTTGAGACAAAACCCATCCTTTACTAAAGGGGCCGTTCTGGACCAGGTACATTCAGCCTTGGGTCGGGCCGGGCCGGCCCAGGTAGCCAGCTACGGGGTCTGAAACGGAAAAAGCAGCCCCAAACCCCCAAATCCCTGCCTTCGCTTCTCTGGTGACGGGTTGCGGCGCCGGCGACGAGGCACTGAGCAAGATGGCGAGCTCGGCGCTGAGACGATCTCTTCCACGACGCCTGCTCACTTCCGACCCATCATCCGCCGCAGCCTCCTTGTTCCGCCGCTCCTTCCTGTCCGGTAAGCACCCCCAGCCCCTCCCTCCTCTCCCGCGCAGTATCCGACATCCGGACCTAGCTCACCCGTTTTCCATTCCGTCAGAACCAAAATATCGAATCGGATGGCGGCAGGAGAGATCTAGGTGTAAATCAAACATTTTCTCTAGCTTTCGCGTGCTAAACCCCTTCATTTTGCGATGACGACAGCGTGATATTTGGGGAATTGATGTTTAAAGTGCTCTAGCGATGCTGTTTTCTCACACGCCGGTTTGCTGTGGATGTTGCTTCGCAGGAGAGGGCGCGGGGGAGAGTGCGGACGACTTTGAGAAACGTCTGTTTGAGTCAGATGACAAGTCATTCTTCGAGAAGCTCGATGGGGTCGGGAGCTCCTTTGGAAGACACGGCACCGGCTCTGGAATGGGTGCTTTTGGTCGGCCCGAGTTTGGTCAGCGTAGTAGTAATGGTGGGTTCATGGACGGTTTTGATTCCTTGAACGATGGCATGAACGAGAAGTTGGACGACGCGGCCCGCACCTTTCATATGACGGAGGAGGTTGAGGATGATGACTACGATTTCAGGCCGGATGTGAATTACAGGCGTGGCTCGACTTACAATGTCCGGGTAAGAGGGATAACTGTCTGTTACTTTGGTGATTCAAGTACTATTTGAGAGATCACAATTCCTTTGCAGTCTTGAGATTTAGTCTAGCATATACAAGTATTCAGGAAGTGTGGCTAAATGTGTGAGCTAGATTCTGCGGAGTTAGTTTATTACCACACAGCGTAGTAACTCTTTTGTGGATAGATGTTTGTCAAAACAGACTGAAATTGCTCGTCTGATCCAATATTGCCTAAAAACCACGAATCACCAGAAGATATTGTTATAGTATTTGTCAAAAGTGATCTTACATTTTGGGACGGAGGGGGTAACATTTATCATTTAATCATGCAAGCATCCATCTGTTATCTACTGGAATGATACTCTTCTAACACCAATTTATTCAACTCTACTGCATACAGGATCTTGACCTTACAAGACCTGCAGCCCCAAGGAATCCTCCAAGACCTCAGTTTGAAACGTCTACAAAGGAGGTTTTAAGGAAAGCCGATTTTAGGGTGAGTAAATCTGCTTGGCAACCTATGTAAACTGGGCACACTTTTTGTTTAAAATTAAATGGTACTCCCTCAAGAGGGAGTAGATTTTACAGTACTTTGGCAGCTTCTAGAGTCTAGAACTATTAGCCGGTATAAAGTTCAGGGATACTATGACTATGGTAATCCCCAAATATCTGGTGACACTACTATAACCTTGTGAGGATTCTGGCATTTTCTATTGATGCTCTCTATCGCCGTATTTGAATGTACTACCTCCGTCTGGGTTTAGTAGGCCCCCTCTCATTTTGGGCTAATGTTTGACTAACAAATTTAACTAATAAAATGTAAACTATATGTCACAAAAATTATACCTTCGGAAAGCTCTTTCAAATAGAAATCCAACAGTGTACCTTTTGTAGCATATATTCTATATTTCATTAGTCTTACTAGCAAATATACCCGTGCGTTGCAACGGGAGAATATCATATAACACTTCTCTAGAAAATAGACACCCACATCAATTATTCGAAACATGATACTGGTTTTGGAGAGTTAATCTAAAGCTTATATGTGGTTCTCAACTTTTTCCTGGCTCCTTTGTCCTTTGCCTGGCTCTGCTGAGTTCTTAGCCTGAAGCTTATTGTCTTTGCTCCATTCAACTCCACTTTTTTAGGATCTTCGGTAGCAAAAAAAAGTTTATGGTACCATCGAGAATTGTCTATTCATAAGAAAATGTACAAGTCAAAATTCAGTCGCTCTTTAAATTTATCTACTCGATACAAAAAATTGTGATGTGTGCAAAAGAATAATATAGATTACAATCTTCCTAAAAAACAGTAAGGTGCAAAGTGGGTAGAAGAATTATTTTCTAACAAATTGTATAGTCGTGTGTGTAGTGTACATCTCTGTACAGAAGAAGGTTCATACTTACAAGTCCATATATTCAAGAGAGAAGTGCATATTACACCCCTCAACTCTAGCCCTAGTCTAATATACAACCTCCAACTCCAAAACCGTCTAATCTGCAACCTCCAACTTTTAAAACCGGCCAAAATTCAACCCTCCTCTCCCCTTGACCGGGTCTGACCCGTTGACTGATGAACAGTAATTTTGAAAAAAATGGAAAATTCAGAAAAATAAAAATAAAAAAATTTTAAATTCAAAAAATAGTTGGGAACAAAATTTTAAAAATAATTTCGACTTTTCCACCGTGCGAACAGTAATTCAAAAAAAGTTTGAACTTTTGGAACGAAAATTTTCCCTCGGTCACTGTTCACGCAGTGAAAAAATGATTTTCCTGATTTTTTTACTTTTTTGAATACTGTTCACGCTGTTTACAGTAATTCAAAAAACAAATCCCGACGAATTTTGTTTCCAATTTATTACCTCCGGGTACATGTAAAAAACTGAATTTTTAATACTGTTCACCGGTGAAAAGTCGAATTTATTTTTAAAAATTTTTGTTCCCAATTTTTTTTGGAATACTGTTCATCCAGAGGCAAAAAATGCTTTCTAAAATTTTATTTTTCTGAATTTTCATTTTTTTCCGAACTTACTGTTTATCAGTCAATGGGTCAAACCCAGTCAAGGGGAGGGGAGGGTTAAATTTTGGCCGGTTTTAAGAGTTGGAGGTTGCAGATTAGACGGTTTTGGAGTTGGGGGTTGTATATTAGACTAGGGCTAGAGTTGAGGGGTGTAATATGCACTTCTCTCTATATTCAATTCTGCCTTTTTTTGTATGTGGGACCATTTCAGCTCCAAACTTGGTTCCACGATTACGGAAAATGGTTTTGACATGTACCTGATGGCGTTCAAGAAAAGGCATAGTGCATCGTTTCAGAGCTTTGTTGAATATATGGCCTGCTCGGTACGCTTCCAAGAAAAAAAATCTGCAAAGCACAATGGGAACATGCTGTATATATTATGCCACGGAGGGCCATAGATTTTTGATTTCTCCGAGCACGGTCCATCCTTAGTCCAGCATTACAATACCTAGTTGACTCTAGCTGTTCCTAGAACTATCATGACTAATAATCATAACTTGTTTCATCTTGAAATATATTTTCATACTCTACAAACCTTTCTCAGTATAGGTACAACACAACTCTATATTCAGTCAAGGTTTCTGCTCCTTTCCTATGAACTATAATATTTAATTTATTTCGATCACAGTAACATGAATATTAGCAGATGGCTTAAGTTGGAACTGTTGCCATCAGAGTGCAAGTGTGCCAGCTAGGTATAGTGAAATAATCACCCAGCGCCATAAACAATCGCACATAAATCCAAAGGATGTTTTGGTGCTAGCACGCATGGCATCTAGCCGCTTCCAGTCGGTGTACAACTGTACAGCAAGAACAATTGATTAAAAGAGCAACAACAAGCAACAAATCCTCACTGAGCGCCCCTCCTACACTTCGCCATTCCTCTCCTCCTCACCACCCAGCGCCGCTCCGCCTCGATCTTCCTCCTCCTGCTGCCTCACCATCAAGCGCCGCTCCTCCTCCTCTTCTCCATTCACCTCATCACCCAGCCATTTCCCGGCTGCCAAAGGTGGCGCTGGAAGTTCTGGCAGCGTCGGTGTGTGTTGCTGCTGCGGCTGGGGCGGTGGCGGCCTGCTTGTCGGCTCAGGGGGCGGGGCGGAGTCCCGGTGCCGTGGTGGTGGAGCCCCTCCCGGTGGGTGGCTGGTGGCTGGGAGCGACGGCGGGCTGCACGGCCGGCGTGCAGTGGCTGCTCGGTTGCTCGCCAGATCTAGCGGCCGGCCAGCATGCTCGGGGGCCGCCACACACACACACTGCACGCACACACAGCCAGCACAGGACGACAAGCTCTTCGCCCCGCCAGCAACACCACCACGACTTCTAGCCGGCCGTCCCAAGCAACGGCTTCGACTCCTGTAGCCATGGCGTCGGCCGGCTATCTCTCTTCGCCCTGCCACCTCCCCATCTAGCCGGCCGTCCCGAGCGACGGTTGCGCCTCCTGTAGCCGCGGCGTCGGCAGTCGCCCGGCCAGCACCTTCCCAAACATCTGGCCGGCCGTCCCGAGCGCCGGCTTCGCGACCTCCGTCGCTGCCTCGTCTCTTGCCGGTGAGCATCGCCTCCCCCACTGGCCTCCTTGCTGCAGCTATTCGCCCTGCCACAACCTTGAGCACCTGTGCCCTCCACAGAGGGCCTCCGTCGCTGCCTCGACTCTTGCCGATGAGCACCGCACATCTTCATTCTCTGGCCCTGCCACGGCGCCACCAGCTAGCTCTCCTCCGCGCCGCCGCGTTTGACCACCAATCTCGTCTCAGACCACCTCACCGTCCCAGCTTTGCTTGTGCTTCTTATCGGCCTCTCCACCGTTCGATCGTGTTTTTAATTGAGGTTGGTTGATGCTGCAGATAACCTGAAACGTATATGAATTGGTGAGAGTTGATTCATTGAAGCAAGGAGGGATTATTCGATGTATTATTATAGCTCAATTGGCTGCCTAGCCTACGTCAGACACAATTTTAAGCATCAATGCAGGCCCAACCAGAGGCCCAACCGAGAGAAGCAGCCCCGTATAGGAAAATCGAATGCAGCTTCGAAGAAACAAATAGTCCCACCTTGAAAAGTAAAAAAATTATCAGAGAATCAACGTAGGGAGAATTTTTTTTCAAAAAATCGACATATGGAGAACTATGAAATCTTCCGTCCTTTATTATTAGCTAAAGATGAATGGTCAAAGTTTGGCTCAAAATACTAGGGGGCCTAATAAACCCGGACGGAGGTAGTAGCAATTATTAACAAGTTTAGTATCATTAAACTGATGTGTTGCTTATTACTTTGGTTGATTCGAGTTATTGCCTCACATTCTTCTATCTTTGTAACTCGATGTTTTAGATGCCAATACTGGAACACAGCAAGTATCAAAGCCAGATTAGGATGTTGTGTGGGCATAAAACATACTCCCTCCATTCCACAATGTAGTGCGCACACGCTTTTCGAGATTTAAGTTTGACCATAAATTAGACCAATAATACAGTTTGAAACGGCAAGATTGTGTAATTGAACTCAGGGTGTGGGGGGTTACAGGGAAAGAGGCACATGAAAGAATTGTACACTCCGTTGCAAAACATAGGAGTATATTTTGATTTGTTAAGATAAGGTTTTAACCAACAATTAATCCGTCAATATGTGGTTTATCTGTTTATGTGATACAAAGTTACAATATAAGTAAGTACGTTTGAATCAAACTGATGACATGTCATTAGATTTGAATTCAGACCTTGTCTTGACCAATAAAAATACTGCCTACATTTTGACAGAGGGAGTAAAGAGTAATGGTGTAAGTTGGTAAGATGTAAATGGGGTAATGTTTTGGTTGGAAGTCTGCCACTTTGCTTAAGTAGTTTATGACTAAACTGCTTATCTTTTGGTGGTTTGTAACCAATTTTTGTAAATAACTACCTACAGATAGCCGCCTTCATGCATGGATACGTAGTTTTCGAGAGACCAACTTTGATCTGCTTCATACATTTCCATATCTTGAGCTATTAGAATTGTGTTAAACAAGTTGCAGTTTCTGACCACAGTAATTATTCCTTGCAGAATGTTAGATTCCTCTCCAACTTTCTTACAGAAGCTGGCATTATCATCAAGAGGAATCAGGTAATAGGGTACTTTCTCGGCTTTTATGTAAGATAAGGAAATATTGGGTGGAGAGGTTCGTGCCTTCCTGATATATAATACAAATTCAGATCGTGCTTTCTCAGATTGTTGCCAATAATGCATATTCTCTTCTTCATAGATGAATGACACCTTTCATATAAAGTGGTGTCAGATTTCAAGTAGCAACTGCCCTTTAATGTATTATGTTTTAAATGTTACTCTTATGGAGCCATCAGTTTATTTTGAATGATGCCCTTCACTGATGGTACTGCTGTTGAGGTGTTCATTGTTCATGCTCGTCGAGCACAAATGTTTTCATGCTTAATCTATATTATAATTAATTAAGGTGTGACATGTAAGTATCATCTCTGTCAGTTTTCAGGGTCAGCCTCACAAACGTGTTCATGCTCTTCACTGATGTATTTCCTTGCCCATTGTCGTTCTAACTTATTGATCTGCTCTCCAGACCAAGATAAGCGCGAAAGCTCAGCGCAAGGTTGCGAGGGAGATTAAGACAGCGCGTGCGCTGGGACTGATGCCTTTCACGACGATGGGCAAGAAGCCGTTCATGTTTGGCAGAAGTGCAGAGGAGGATGCTTCAGAGGAGGAGTATGGGTACGACTTCGTCGAGAAGGATGCTGGGCCTGAAGATGCCGTTGCCGATGCCGATGCCGTGCCCGATGTGGAGGCCGCGTAAACAGTGTGGGCGTTGTCGCCTCTACAAGCTCGCCCAATTTGCAAACTGCAGATGTCTAAAAATGCAGCGGCCGACGACTTAAGGATATTGTGACGAACTGTTACTTTGTTCTTTGTTCTGAAGGAGATATGCCTTGTGCTCAGTTATCCTCATTTTCAGGTTCGCCTTTGAAAGAGAATGTGCGGAACACATAATAAGCATATGCTCGTTTTGCTTATGGTTTCAGAAGGAGATATGCCTTTTGCCCACTTTGCCTTGTGATGTCGACCTGCGGGAAAAAGGAACGTGCACCAGCAACGCGCATATTTATTTCCATTTCGTTTTGGCAAGTGATAGGCGCCGGCGCACCGGCTCAAAATTGGGCCGGTCAGCGCGTACCCGTTCGATTGCAGTTTCCTGTACCGTCAGATCTGGCCCCCTTTCTTCATCCTCCTCTGATACATCATGCGGAAAAAAAGAAAAACGAAAATCTCCAGCACATCCCGCCTCACTCACGCAGCCTGCCATGGCCGCCCCTGCCGCTGACTTTGAAGCCACGCCGGCTCGCCGTCCTCGCAGCACTCGGCCTCGCCGGATCCAACGGGCGTCGTCGCTGCAACCAGCCGCCATCATGCAGAAAGAGGGCTGTCTCATAGCACATCGGATGCCTCTGCCGTTGCAGCAACTAATCGCCTCCTTCATAGCATGCTTGTCGCAACATCAACCTGCCCCGCCGACCGCAGCTCGCTGGCATCACGCACTCGCGCGCGTCGGACTGAAGCTTTTTTCCATGCCAGTCCAAGCTTTTCCCCATCCTCTCTGGTTGAAGCTTTTTTTTTCGAGGTTGAAGCTTTCCCCATGCCGATTGTAGCAAAAATAAAATCAGCAACAAAAGCAAAACAAATACTCCAGTAATCTGTTGGAGCAAAACAATTAGCCCCTTGTAGCAAAAAATAACACCGGCTCCAGCAAACTCAAAAACTGTTCTAACAAAACAAAAATGATAGTTCCAGCAAAAATGAAAATAATCTTGTCGGTTCCAACTCTTCTTAGGCTGGTTGTAGCAGAAACGATTGCTGGTTCCAGCAAAAAGACCCGATGCAGAGACACATGGTACCCATCGTTCATCGTCATCCTAGCTTCATCATAGCCTATGCAGCAGATTCAGAATGCTAGTTCCAGCAAAAATCAAAAGAGGTTCCAGCAAAAATTTGATGTACTAAAAAATGGCGGGGACAACGCCACATCCTCTCAATTTGTAGCAAAATCAGGAGAAGGTTCCAGCAAAAAAAAGAAGTGGCTCCAGCAAAAACCAAAAGAGGTTCCAGCAAAAAACAAAAGATGTTCATCAAAAAAATCAAACGAGATGGTAGCAAAAAAAGAAAGGGGTTGTAGCAATAAAAATGGGTGGATCCAGCAAAACAAAAACTTGGTTCCAGCCAAAAAGAACACTGGTTCCAGCAAAATCCCAGAAATAACAAATCTCCAACCAATTCGACGTAGCAAAACAAAAAGGCGGTTCCAACAAAAAATTATTATGGTTCCAGCAAAAATACCACAAACATCAAACTTCAAGAAATTTGATTGTAGCAAAACAAACAGCCGGAACATTTTACCCCGGATCCAGCAAAAATCCCACTAACAGCAAACTCCAAACACAAAATCGATTGCAGCAAAGGAAACAATCGGTCCCAGCTACAAATTACTACCGTTCCAGCAAAAATCCCAGAAATAGCAAACTCCAAGGAAACTTGATTGTAGCAAAAAAGACAGCTTGTTCCAGCAACAATGAATTCCAGTTCCAGCAAAAAAAAGGTACCTGGAGAGCTCGCCGCCCATCGCGTGCACGCACAGCCCCCTGTCTCCAGTCGCTTTGGGCAACCAACCCCCTCCACTGCTGACACGGAGGAGTGGAATAGTGGGTTGGGCATGACTTGTAAGGAGAGAAGGGGATGAGTTCGCCGGAGAAAGCCGACGGCGGCATAAAATGGATGGGAAGCGGCTGAGAAGCTCCGAGTGCGCGGGGCGCGCAGAGGTGGTGGCCCTCGACGGTGCTGCTGCCGGAGATGCGATTTGAGGATGAGATGGATGCTCGGGAAAGAAAGAATGGCTGGGAAGCGCTGAGAAGGTTCGCGTGAGTGGATAAGGTGCTGACGTGCGTGAGGATAAGTCAGCGTGGGATGTGAGTCACATGATGAAAAACAATCAGACGGCGCGCGTGCGACCGGCCGCAAGCATTTCCCTTTCGTTTTCGGTTTGGTGACATGTCGGTGTGGTGTTGGTTGCACCTCTCAAGTGTCAATCATCATAATTGGGTGTCGGGGTAGAGCTTTTGCAGCATATTCGTGTGCACTCTACGAATATGTGGTGGAACTAAACGGGCAAACAGTTTCAGGGAATATTGATACCTACTCCCTTTTTATCGGTGCATTAGTCATATAATGAAAACCATATAATTCTAAAACACTTAGGTCTCTTTTGGTTCATAGTATAGGATTATCATATAAATAGAAAATTTGTAGAAAATGAAATGACATGTATCTCAAATCCTATGAGTAGGAATAGGAAACAAGATGTCATTTGGTTCACATCAAAGGAAATTTTTCATTGAGTCTAGGCTCATTTTTATTTTTCTATGAAATATGGAGGATAGAAACAAGGACAACGCTAACACCCACACGTGTGGTGGGAGCGAAATTCGCCCACACACCCTATAGCACACAAACTGCGTCACGTCACCGCATGCATGCATGTGGGAATCTTTTTGGATTTTCAGTTTTTAAAATGTTTTATTTCTTAAAAAAATTCGATTGAAGATCCATTTTCACCATTAAATCTCTCGCGATGAGATCTTCGAAACTAGATCTCATATCAATATATTTCGACGAATTTTTTTAGGTTAAAACTTGCCATGTCTATTGCACATGAATTGACATGGTGTTTACACTGAAGTTGCGATTATATATTTCAACTATTTTTTCTTCTACATTTAAAAGTAATTTTTGACATTTATAAAACAAGAAATTAAGAAACTAGACTTGCCATGAACCATAAACTGATATTGCCATGATACATGCACTTCAAATTGTCATGGTTCATACAAAAAATATTTTTCATGATCAAAGTACTGCAGTTGCCATCATCAAAATATTAAATTGCCATGCTCTACAAACTAAAATTGGTACATGTCAACTTTAGTTTAAGCACTATGACAACTACAGTGTAAACATCATGGCAATTTCTGGGCAAAAAAAAATATTTCGTCGAAACATATCAACATGGGGTCTAGTTTTGAAGATCTCGTCGAGACAGATTTAATGGTGAAAATGGATTTTTAATTCGACTTTTTAATTAGGAGATAAAATATTATTAAGCTGAAAACCAAAAGATTCCCGATGTCATCTGCTCACATGTGGCAAAATGAGTGATAAAGAAGGCGTGTGGGCGATGTGCAATATACCACACGTGTAGGCGTTAGTTTTTTCGTAGAAACAAATCCTATGTAGGAATAGGAATCCATTCCTATAAATCAAAGGGCTCTAAAGAAAAAAATCCTATAAGAATCATATCCTCTAGAATTCCTATAAAATTCCTCCAAACCAAAGGAGGCCTTAGACATGGTGCATTAACTCAATCAACCAATAACAGACGTTGGGTATGTTTTCAATTACTTAGAGTACCTAGTACAACATGCAGTGGTCAGTTCATTGCATGCAAAAGTATTAATTAGCAAATAAATATTAAATTCTCTCGTTTTTCCTCCATCTTGGTCGTGGTGCATAACGTAAGATGACTTATGCACTGATACAGAGGGAGTACTACATAATTCCATTTTTTTTATTTGCTTTCATTTTCACCGAAAAAGTATCCAGTGGTAGTACCTTTTACGTAAACTACGTACCGTGGCATTAGCACACAAAATTCAAATCTAAATGTCTTCCGAAAACCAAAAAACTCTCTGGATGTTTACAAGATATATAAAATGTGATACACTCATGCACATGGGAAAATGAAAAAGGGGAAATCCAAAATGAATAATGTGTCTACAATCCCTAAAAGTATTTGTTTTTGTTTGGTTAGCTATTCATAATAAGGTTTTAACCAGAGACAATCTTCTTAAAAGACAACACGTGGATGATATTTCTTGCCTTTTCTTTGGTGAACAAGAAATTCTCCAACATTTGTTCTGTGATTACATTGTGGCTAGAAATATATGGATATATATTGTTGACATCTTTGGCTTCTTTGCTGATATTAATCTTTCTGTTATGTCCAATTTGTGAATTGGGAATAACAAAGAAAGTGTGTCTGGTATTGCCGGGGTTGCTACCATGTGGAGCTTATGAACATCTCGAAATGATCTCTGTTTTCAGAGTGTAGTGTGGAAGGATCTCCGGACTATTTTGGGAAAAATAAGTCTTCTTCTTCGTCAGTGGATCGTCTTGTCCTCAGATCGCCAATCAAAGTTGCTGAAGAAATGCCTCCAACTGCTGGACCGAAAAAGAGGGGAGCTTTTGTGGATTGCTTGGTGAGGAAGAAGAACAAGGGTCGTCAGGGTAGGCACCATGGCTTCTGTTTGAGCGCTCACTCCGGCTAATAGCCGATGATCCATGTAATAAGTAGCTTGGTGTCTATTATCTGGCTTGTCGTAGTAGTCACTCTACTTTCCACTTGTGAACTTGTAGTTATTTGGTTCAGCTACTTTGGTTGTGGCCCGAGCGCTGCAAACAGTTTAGGTTTGGTCTTGTTGCCGCGTTTTCAATAAAATGAGGTTGGGGGAACCCCTTCTCGTCAAAAAAATCCCTAAATGTTTAAATACAAATTCTACCTACACGTAAGAGCATCTACATCTGGGCGCCTCAAACCGGTCCCAAACACCCAGACAGGTGGACAGATAAAAAAACAACCCACTTGGGCGCCTCAAACTGGTCTCAAAAGTTTGGGCTCACCAGCAGCCCTCAAACCCGCCAAAATATAGGGCAGATATGAGGCGGCCCGGGCGTGTCTGCGACATCGACCTGGCCCGCAACGACCCCCACTCATGCCCCCACAAATATTCGATGACCGGCGAGAAAACCCTGGTCAAACTCAGTCTGTCCTCACTCAACTTCTCGCTTCTCCCCCAAATCCACATTGTCTCCCCCCCGTCCGCCATGTCCGACAACGATTCCGACGACTTGGACTGGGAGAAGGCCGCCATGGATTCCGACAGCTCGCATGTGCCCGATGAGGAGGAGCTAGCGCTTTGCATTGCCCTTCGCCGGTCGTGGCTGGACCGGGCTTCAGTGGCGGGCTGGGTGGGCAGCTGCAGCCTCGCGACGCCCCACACTCGTCCGATGCGATCCCTGCCAGCCCCTTCCAGGTGCCACCCAGCACTGCCCACAACTGCCCGTCTGGGGTGCCGACTGAACCACACCCGGAGTCGTATTGACTTGCAAAGAAGCGAGCGGCGGAGGCAGTTACCAGCCGCTCCAAGGGCGGATAGAGCAGATCCGCATCGGAGCCACTGATAAACGTATCTATAATTTATGAAGTATTCATGCCATGTTTACAATAGTTTTATATGGTTTTGGTGCACTTTTTATATAACTTCTATATGATTTTCATGGACTAACATATTGGCCTAGTGCCTAGTGCCAGTTGTTGTTTTCTACTTGTTTTTGGTTTTCTAGAAAATCCATATGAAATGAAGTCCAAATGCAGCGAAATTTTTTGATGATTTTTTCTAGAAGGGAAGGGACCCAGGAGGCTTTGGGGGAGTACCAGAAGACCCACAGGGGGACCACAAGGTACTAGGGCGCGGCCACATGCGCTCCCTAGTACCTTGTGGGGCCCATGTGGCACCTCTTTGCGTGATTCCAATGTTGAAAATTCTTATATATTCACAAACCCCCGAAAGTTAGCCTAGATGAGCTGTTCCACTGCCGCAAGCCTCTGTTCCGAAGCGATCCCCGCCAAAGGGGAAATCATCATCGGAGGCCACTGATGACCCACAAGTATAGGGGATCAATCACAGTCCTTTCGATAAGTAAGAGTGTCGAACCCAACGAGGAGCAGAAGGAAATTACAAGCGGTTTTCAGCAAGGTAATTTCTGCAAACACTGAAATTGTCGGTAACACGTAGTTTGATAGTAAGATAATTTGTAATGAGCAAGTAACGATAACGGTAACAAAAGTGCACCAAGGTAGAACAATCCTTTTTATAGCAAAGGACAGGCCGTAACGGTCTCTTATAATAAGTCAAGAGTTCTTGAGGGCACACGGGAATTTCATCTAGTCACTTTTATCATGCTGGTTTGATTCGCGTTCGCTCCTTTGATAATTTGATATGTGGGTGGACCGGTGCTTGGGTGCTATTCTTACTTGAACGAGCCTCCCACTTATGATTAACCCCCTTGCAAGTATCCACAACTACGAAAGAAGAATTAAGATAAAATCTAACCATAGCATTAAACATGTGGATCTAAATCAGCCCCTTACGGAATAGCGCATAAACTAGGGTTTAAGCTTCTATCACTCTAGCAACCCATCATCTAATAAGTACTCCATAATGCATTCCCTTAGGCCCAAAGATGGTGAAGTGTCATGTAGTCGACGTTCACATAACACCACTAAGGGAATCACAACATACACATCATCAAAATATCAAACGAATATCAAATTCACATGATTACTTGTAACATGACTTCTCATGGCCTCAAGAACAAAGGCAACTACTCACAAATAATATTCATGCTCAAGATCAGAGGAGTAATAAATATCATAATGGATCTGAACATATACTCTTCCACCAAATGGACCAGCTAGCATCAACTACAAGATGTAATCAACACTACTAGTCACCCACAGGTACTAATATGAGGTTTTGATACAAAGATTGAACACAAGAGATGAACTGGGGTTTGAGATGAGATGGTGCTGTTGAAGATGTTGATGAAGATCGGCCTCCCAAAGATGAGAGGGTTGTTGGTGATGACGATGGCCTCGATTTCCCCCGGCGGAATCGCTCCGACGGAGGGCAAAAGTTATCTACCCAAGTTCCGTCTCGAGACGGCGGCGCTCCCTCCCGAAAGTGCTCCCCTTATTTTTTTCTAGGTCAAAAGACCTTATGTACCAGAAGATGGGAACCGAAGGTGGGCCGAGGAGCCCAGTACCCATTACGGCGCGCCCTGGTTCCTAGTGGGCACATGGGTGGCCCCCTCTGGTAGTTCTTTTCTCCGATATTTTTTATTCAAAAGTAATTCTCTGTAAAATTTCAGCTTATTTGGAGATGTGCAGAATAGGTATCTCTGACATAGCTTTTTCAGGTCTAGAATTCCAGATGCCGGCATTCTCCCTCTTTATGTAAACATTGCATATTATGAGAGAAAAGGCATTAGAATTACTCAACAAAGTGTTATAATGAATAAAAACACTATAAAAATAGTAGTAGGAAAACATGTGTCACATCCCTAGTTCTGGTATGACCTAGGCTAGCCTTCATGTTTGCATCATGTTTAAATTTCATTAAAATTTGAAATGGGGATTTGTGAAACCCTCAGAATCATTTCTGGAAATGACCCAGATAAAAGTTGCTCCAAAAGGGTCCAAGAAAATGCTCATGTTGCTCTCTGAAAATATTGGACAGAGATAAAAATCAAACCAATATTTTTAAGAGCTCATAAGTATTTATTTTGGGCAATTGGAATTAATCCAGTAATTATTTGCTTTGGATATATATATTTGCTATATATATAATATATGTCCAAAAATTCTGAATTTTGGTGAGGGGCTTTGGATTAATTCCTTAGGTCCCTGCAAAATTTGACAGAATTAAATAAATTAATTTAGTATTATTTTAAAAGCAGAAACAAATGTCAGAAAATAGAAAAGAAAACAAAAGTGGAGAAAGCTTACCTGGGCCGACCTACCAGGCACTGTGCAGCCCAGCCGGACCACTGGCCCAGTGCCAGTCGTCGTTGTCCTCACGCCAGTCGGACAGGCGTGTGGCCGACGCGCGCGCACCGCCGTGCCGCCACGCCACCAGCATGCCTGCCCTCTCCCCTGCCAGCGCGACGCGCTGCGTGACGTCACGAGTGCCGTCCCGATCCGGTCGACCTCCTCACTTTTCCCCTCGCCTACTCCCTCGCTTGCCGCAGCCATGGCCGAGCGCCATCCTCGCCGCCGTTCGCCGTAGTCGTCGCCAGAGCCGTCCCCTCGCCCCTCTGACGAGTCCACGAGCTCCGCCACGTCGCCTTCTCCGTCTTCGTCAAGCCAAGCAACCGGGGACGCCCCATGAAGCCGTCACCGCCGTCTTCTTCACCTCCGGCCGCTAGAGATCGCCGTCACCGTTCAGCCCGCATTGGACCTCCCCCGAGCTCGCGCTTGACGCCATCGAGACCGCTGTGAGCTCTCCTCTGTTTCCCCTCCTTCCCCGCGCTCGATTTCGTGTCGTAGCCCTGCTACCCGTTGCAACCGCGAGCGCCTCGCTGCCGGCCATGTCGCCACCGTGGCTAGGGCCACCGTAGCTAGCGCCCGAGCTTGCCACCGTGCTCAGCGCAACGCCAGGAGGCCGTAGACGCCTTCCGCAGCCCCTGCCGTGCCCCGTAGGCCGTTCCCGCTTGAAGCCATGCTCCGGCCGCCGCCTCGAGCTCGATTCTGGCGAGCTCCGGTCGTCCCCGCCTCTCCCACTTACTCCAGAAGATGCGGACGGGCCCCGGCTCCTCGCCCGTGGTCTCAGCGGCTCTTTTGGTTGCCGAAAACGCGATCCCGAGCCCCTCCGCCGCGTTCGGCCTCGCCGGCGGCTAAACGCCGGTGGGGTTTGACCCTTTGACCTCGCCGGCCCGTCAGGTGGGCCCCATGGGCCAGGTGATTAGCTTAAGGCTAACCACCATCTAACTAAATTCCTGAGTCACTGACGCGTGGGCCCAACCCCATTAACTAAACTAGTTTAGGTTTAATTTAATTTAGGATTAGCCACAGACACTGATGTGTGGACCCCACACGTCAGGTTTGACCTGGTCAGCCGCCTTTGACCTGCTGACGCAATGCTGTTGTCATGCTGACGCAATATATCATTTTTCTGGTTTAAAAATAAATCAGGAAATTCCAGAAAATGATATAATCTTCAAAAATTCATAGAAATTCAACCGTAGCTTAGATTGAAATAATTTATATATGGAAAATGATCAGAAAAATTCAATCTATCCATCTGTACCATTTTCATGCATGACAAACCAATCTATACATGATGTATATATGAAAACATATAAATGGCATATTTAAGAGCTTAACTTGGAGTTGCATTTGAATTCTTGATTCAAATGGACTTCATCCAAATAGAATGCTAGTTGCATTAGCTCAAACACATCACATATTCATGCCATATTCATGCATCATATTGTTGCATATGCTTGTGTTTGATTTTCGACACCGTTCCTTCTCGTTAGGTCCTGTTCCGGAGACCGATCCAGAGTACCTGTCAGTGGAGCAGTGCCCCCCCTGTTGATCTACCAGGCAAGCAAACCCCCTTGTTCATTCCGATACAATCCTACTCTCTCGCTCCTGCTCTCATTTATTGCATTAGGACAACAACGATTCAACTGCTACTTTATGCTGCGGTAGTTGAACCCATTCCTCTGCATGACCTGTCATTGCCACAGTAAATAGTTAAAACCCACTAGCATGTGTAGGAGTTGATTGAGCCATGTTGTGTTCCTACCATGCTTTGCCTGCTATTGCTTAGAGTATGTCAAGTCTGATTCATTGGGAATGAATTGGAGTGCAATGCTATGTTCTGATGCTGAGAGTTAAGTGTGTGAACACGATTTGGTAAAGGTAGTGGTGAGAGGCCATGTAGGAGTACATGGTGGATTGTCTCACTGGAACCGTCCCTAGGAACTGAGTTCTGTGTATGTTGTCCAAGGACTAGCTACGACCACGCATTGGGTTCCGGTAACTCGACCCCTCTCGACTTATTAGCCAACTTGATCTCTGTCCAGGAGTTGCAAATAGTTTCTGGTGTTTATAGGTAGTGCTATTTTTCTACCGAGTGGCACCCGGCAGGGTGGACTTGGGACAGACTAGGCACATGTGGCCCGGTGTACCGAGTGGCACCCGGATGGTGGGCTCGGGAACCCTGTACACATCGTTTGGGGCCGTGAGCGAAACCCCGGCCGGATCTCCTTGCAGATGGAACCTGAATAGGCGATAAACCTGGACTAGAGTCTTGTGTGGTTAGTCAGGTCGTGGCTGACACCCTCGCCAGGCTTCCTCTTGAAGGTTGCCGAGATACATGACGTGTATATGGTGATAAGTGGTGAGAGCATGTGTGAAGAAGTACACCCCTGCAGGGTTATCATGATCTATTCGAATAGCCGTGTCCTCAGTTATGGACTTCTTGGATGCTTACGTGGTACATAGACAACTTAAAGTGGATACTCTAAAATGCTCAAGACAAGTGTGAGTGCTATGGATGGCCTTCTCGTAAGGAGACGGGGATGAATCCATAGTAGTGTATTGATGTGGTGATTAGTGGACTCGTGTGCACTGCCTTACCTCAAAGAAGTTTCTCATTGCCGTAGAACAGGATAGCCACTGAGTCAAAGCTGGCTTGCTGCAACTAAACCCCATATTACCTTCTTGATACAAATGCATGTATGATAGGATCTGATGTAAGTCTTGCTGAGTATCTTTGTACTCACGTTTGCTTTATTTATATTTTGCAGGTGAGACATCTATCTCACTAGTAGTGCCACTTGGACTTCGACGAGTAGCTTGTTACCTCAGCTACGATCTTGGTCCCTTGGGAGGGACTTGTAGATAGTCAGGCTTCTGAGCCTTTTCCTTTTGTAGTTGTCTGTACTCAGACATGTAATGCTTCTGTTGCTTGTATGCTCTGAATGATGGGTCATGTGACCCTGTTTGTATTTAATGCTATGTGGCTCTTCTGGGCCTTTATCTATATGAGTTTGAGTTATGTTGTGATGCCATGTTATACAACACATACTTGCATGTTATGCATACGTGTGACGTGTATTGCTATGTGTGGGATCCGACAACCTAGTTCTTTATCCTTGGTAGCCTCTCTTATGGGGAAATGTAGTCTAGTGCTTCCACTGAGCCATGGTAGTCTGCTACAGCCCGGTTCACCGGAGTCCTGCTAGCCCAGCACTACTGCTCCGGAACACTTAGACTGGCCGACATGTGATTCACTTTGTTCCTGTGTCTGTCCCTTCGGGAAAATGTCACGCGGTGACTTCCGGAGTCCTGCTAGCCTGCTACATCCCGGTTCACCGGAGTCCTGTTAGCCCAGTTGCTACAGCCCGGATTCACACGCTGATGACCGACATGCTCGATGTTGTTTCATGTATGCCTGTCCCTGTAAGTCAGTGCCACTTTGGGTTCACGACTAGTCATGTCGGCCCGGGTTCTCTGTCATATGGATGCTAGTGATACTATCATATACGTGAGCCAGAAGGCGCAAACGGTCCCGGGATTCTAAGTCACACCGATCTAGCATGTAACACCTCACATCACCGGGACCCCGATTCTAAGTCACACAGATCTAGCATGTAACACCTCATATCACTTTGCGGCCTCACGCACGGTATCCCCACGGGTGTCGCCTTACCATGGCTCGGGACCATTTGCGCCTTTTGGCTCACATATATGATAGTTACTACCCGTCCCTCGTCCGCTGCACGCCCGGCAGAAGATGCACCCTCGCCCACACGTCGGTTCACGAGCAGGTCTGTATTGGTACTGTAATAACATGAGTTAGTGGTCACTTTACTTAAATTTAATTAGCTTTAATAGAAATTTATACTTAAAACAAGCAATGCATTCGCTCGTTCTATCAGTGTCACAGGATCAACATGCACAACAATTAGAATTATTATTCTCACGATGCACACGATCATCACATTTGTCGCACTTTCACAAAGATAATACTACCAAGTTTGAACTGTTTATTATGGTTGTTGTCCTCTGCATCATCATGCCGTGTTTCCCAGCTTGCAAGATTCAGAACCAACAAATAAGATCCAAATAATAAGTACAACAAAGATGCCTACACATCTCATTGATTCCCAGCTTGCAAGATTCAGAACCAATAAATAAGATCCAAATAATAAGTACAACAAAGATGCCTACACATCTCATTGATTCCCAGCTTGCAAGATTCAGAACCAACAAATAAGATTCAAATAATAAGTACAACAAATATGCCTACACATCTCACTGATTCCCAGCTTGCAAGATTCAGAACCAACCCATTAGAGCCTTTTGATAAAGTGAATATCGGGATTAAATCCATCTTGGCTAGCCATGTCATACAATCGAAGAACTTGGCGAATGCTCTTGACCGTTACAACCTTTGTAGTTGAGTATTCATGTTTGCACAGCATGTTTGCACAGCATAAACAAGGAGACAGGAGAGCATGATTTCGCTTTAATAGCAGCCTCCTTGAACTCAACCTCCAGCTCTACTTGGATGAGGTCTGCCTGGAGTTCCATGATTCAATTCATGCGCCTTTTTCTGCAGTTCACCTGAAATGAAGCAAAGATTGCATCATTCAGCTAGTAAGAAGTACTTGCTCTTGTGAGCTGTCAGGTTCTTCTTTAGTAGTTGCACTAAAATTGAGGAACATTAAGGTTGGTTGTCCGGCTCATGTAAGGTGCAACTATAATTTTCTTATCCTTCTGTGCAGTTCCACTAAAATAAAGTGCCATTGTGGTGACAGTGACGACTCCATCTTGCAAAGGCTAATAAAATGTTGCACGAGATTACCAGCAGAACTTGACGGAGATTTTGGAAACTCCAATCACCATTTTGTGTAGTTCCACCAAAATTGAGAGATGTTGCCCACGTGACATTTTAGTTGAACTGCACAAGACACTCATTCCAAAAAAGTGTTTTATGCAGTTCACCAAAAGGTCACAATAGCAACAAGGTGAAATGGATATCCCTATCTGCACAAAAAGATAGAAAGTAAATAGTTGTTGGTCAATAAGAATATACGAAACATACAAAATGAAAAGAAGCATCTTAATTATGTTCATGGCAATCACGCAAGGACAGTGGAAATTTTAAAATGTCAGCAATGCTTCATGTTACCAGAAGCATTACGATCAACAATGAGATTCCTCAAATATGGGATTACTTTAATGGTGGCATTGCTTGTTTACCAGACACAGTAAATCAACATCAGCTAAAGAGTTGGTTTAAGGGCATGGGACCATGGGGACACCAGGACACTCAGCAGCGTAAAGGAGCAACTTACTTATCATACTGGGAAAACAGCAGGAGTGCCATTTGTAACACAGTTTAATTGCATCTTATCACTGGAGGCATTAGATTAACAATAACACTGGTTAGACATGTCCCTAAGGTAACAGTGTGATCGCTTCATTTTATATGCGCCCTTACATTAACAATAGCAAAAGGTTGGTATAAGGACATGCGACAGTGGACGCATCAGCACAATGTACCCACAATGAGGCATAAAGTGGTGATGCCGAGTTTGTGCATGCTATGCGAGGGCAGCAAACCTAATCCTGGAGACCTTGTACTATGTGACGGCAGCAAATCTAATCCTGGAGACCTTTTACTATGTGAGGGCAGCAAATCTAATCCTGGAGACCTTTTACTATGTGAGGGCAGCAAATGTAATCCTGGAGACCTTTTACTATGTGAGGGTAGCAAATCTAATCCTGAGACCTTTTACTATGTGAGGGCAGCAAATCTAATCCTGAGACCTTTTACTATGTGAGGGCAGCAAATCTAATCCTGGAGAACTTTTACTATGTGATGGCGGGAAATCTAATCCTGGACATACTCTGTTGACTTGTCCACCAGCTGCCACTTTCTATCCTTTTTTCAACCAATAATAAATCTATTCCTTATCTAGTTTGTACTGTGTTTTCCCATTATTTCCCTTTTCAACCAAGAGACCGGTTGGGTATCCGGTCTCTACTACTTTCACCATAGTATTTCCTCTTTGAATCAAGTCCTAGATTCATGCTATAACTTTCCCCCTTTCTTCATTGTTTGAACAAAGCCCTAGATTCGAATGCATGAAGTAGCTTTACCTCTAATAATACTAAAAATTTAGGTGGCTTTGGAAGAGCTGATGGGAGTAGAAAAAGATGCACATGCAGACACGTGGGGAGTTGGGGCAGTAGAGTAAGGCCACTTTCGAAGAACTTATACCTGAGGGTCGCCGGGATGTCGGCGACGGCAGGTCGAATCTGCGGACAATACGGCAGGGAGGAAGAAGGGTCGGAGGACCTCCCGAGCCGGCGCTGTGTTAGAGAGAACGACACGGGCAGAGGATCGGGCCCCTCCGGCAGCTGTGGGTTTCCTCCCTCCGCGGTGATGACCGCGTGAACGATGCCTGCGGTCGCCAGCACCGTCTGGAAATGCTGCGCGGTGTGGGGCCGCAGATCGGTGCCTTGGATGATTTGGCATAGCCGACTGCCGCTCGCGTCCATCGCCTCCATAGGTTCTTGTGGCTTCTGGTCACTTGGTCTTGGATTGGAGTGAGCAGTGTTGCGCAGAGACTTGGGAGTAGATGGATTGGAGTGGTGGGGCTATACTAGCAAGTAGTTGTACGTACTAGTACAATAGCGGGCTCACATAACAATTTTGTCTCATGCAAGAGCCTGGCTATATGCGTGCTCCAATGTTCGCAACTGCAACGTTCGGTTTGCGCTTGGCTGTTCGCCTCTTCGAGAAGACGAACAATGATGTTACTACTATTGCTTCTACAATGTCGAATCCACTGCTGCATGTCCGTCTACTGCGAGCGGGACAGATAGCTTGTTGTAGAAGTACTACTAAGCAAAAGCCCGTCCTCATTTGTGAGCAACCGCGCGCATGGGTGAGGGAGAAGGCGTGTAGTAAAATCAAGCTTCTCCTCGTTGTACGAGTTGGCGCGACACATCATAGCACTGGCCCCACATGCTTGCCTCTAAACTTGGCTGAAAGACCCGCAGTGTACAATATATTTGCTGCAACCTCTAACATTTAACCACCACAAATTAAAATATATGTGGCTGTATGCATCGTTCTGATGCAGAGGCCGGGGAGTCCCCCCTTTTCGAAAAAAACAAATTAAAATATATATTCCTGTCTTGACCAGATGAGCGTGCAAACTACAATCACCAGGGTGTCAGGTAGGGCCAGAAGACTATTTTAAATTTTTAAAAAAACTTCGAGACGACCACATAGCATGGAGCCGACACCAACAATTTTAAGCTTACAGGCACGGTACACGCTATCCTAGACTACTCTACACATGAAACTGCCACACGAGCGTCCGGGCTGCGCTTGGCTCTTCGCCTCTTCGGGAAGTCGAACAATGATGGAGTACTACTGCACTGGAGGAGTACTACAGTACGCTTCTGGCTATCTGACACCGATTGAACTGCTGCATGTCCACCGCGTGCGGGAGGGAGAGCGTGTAGCGAAAGCTTCTCCTAGTCTTGCCAGCCACCACGCTCATGGGCGAGGGAGGGACACTCCTGCCTTTGCGTGTATGACAGGTGGGCCCGATAGGTGTGTGGCCAACCTGTCATACAGCCAAAGGCAGGTGCAGTTAAGTCCGCGAGGGAGAGGATAATCAAACTTCTCGTTGATGTACGAGTTGACGCGACACATCAAAGCACTGCACTCGATATATTTCAATAATTTGCGTTTACCGATGCATTAATTACAACGCATGCATGCATGTTGTGACTCTCCTTTTGATACTTGCATGTGTTGATTTAATGCACCTTGAAGTAGTATAAAATATGTGACGGTAAAGCTTTGTAATACCCCCGCCCAAGTCGAGAGATGGTTGTGCACGAGGAGGGCGAGATCATGCAGACCGAACAGGACCCGACGATGGAGCTCTCTAAGGTCTCGATGGACCTCACCGTGCTCCACTGCCCCTTGTGCCTCCGCCCCTTGACGCCTCCAGTGTATGAGGTTCGAATACACCTCGTCCGTTCGGCTGATTGAGCAAGGTGCAGGTTTCTTGATTGATGTGCTGTTCGATTGATTTCTGAAGTGCAAGGGAGGGCACCTGGCCTGTGCGGACTGCCGCATCAAGCGCCCCGGGAACTAGCGGCAGTGCCAGAAGTGCGAGCGCGGCGGTGGCTTCGACGTGTGGAACACGGCGGTGGACTCCGTCCTTTCGTCGGTGAGGGTGGAGTGCCCGCACGAAGGCTATGGGCTCTACGTCACTTACCACAAGCTCCACTACAAAAAAATACACTTCCGTGATGATACGTGTTTGTCACAGTAGGTCGCGCTTTTTGTCATGCATGTACATCCATGACAAATTTATGATAGAATCAAGATAGTCATACCTGTGCTGTCGTAGAAGTGTTTCATGACATTACCAAAATTATCATCACGGAAGTGTCCACTTCCATGAAGATAAATCGCGCGTCACAGAAGTGCTTTCGTCAAGGGTGACCGACACGTGGCATCCACCGTAACGGAACGCCGTTAAGCTATTGGGTCGGGTTTTGGATCCGATAACCCGTTAACAGCCCCGACCAATGGGGATTTTCCACGTGTAAAATCATCATTGGCTAGAGGAAACACGTGTCGGCTCATCTTTGGGACAGATGGCATCCACTCACTGGACAGAAGGCGCCTATGATATGTCAACACGTGGCACGGCCCAACAGTGGCCCATTCCTGTGAAAAGGCCAGCCCGTTTGACTTGGTCAAAAGCTGGCGGGCCGGCCCATGGAAATCCTATTAACGGCTTGTTCGCATATAGCCCATTTACAGCCTACTAACCCAAGGCCCGTTACGCCCTATCCGAATTAGGCCCAGTAGCGTCATTTGGGCCATCCAATATGATTCCAACCCGTTTTCACTTCTGGCCCATGTATAGCCCATGACGTCTTTCGGCCCATATGAGGCCCTTTGTAACTCTTGGCCCATTAGCGGCCCGTGCTGAAACTGGCCCGTAATGAACATTGTATTACTTTACACCCATTAACAGCCCGTGGTGAAACTGGCCTGTAATAAACAGTGTATCACTTTATACCCATTAACGGCCCGTTATTCCGTTGGGCCGTTTCCATCCCAAGTTAACTTTCGGCCTTCTGAGGGCCCATTTATTCTTGGGCTCATTTGCAGCATTCGGTTACTTACGGCCCGTTACTGTCATTTTCTGCTTGTGGGCCAAATTCAGCCCGTCGTTACAGTCGGCCCGTTTGTGGACCGTTAGTCTGTTGGGCCATTTTCATAGCATCACCAAATATGGCCTATTAACGGCCCGTTATGGTCAGCCCATAAAACGTATGATTTCCATTAAAGGCCCGTCTACGGCCCATTAAAGGCCCGTACAAGACCCATAAATGAGTCGGCGGCCCATGGATCCTACGAGACGTTGAAGGCTCATGGATCCTACGAGATGTAGAAGGCCCATGGATCCTACGACACGTAGAAGGCCCATGGATCCTACGAGACGTAGAAGGCCCATGGATCCGACGGCCCGTGAAGGGCCATGGTCGGGCGAGTTGGCCCCCGTTTGAACGATATAGCATATTCAAAAAATTATCCTACTCAATACTATCACCTCTAAAAAGCATACACTATACAACAAAGATATCAAGGCATAGAAAGGTAGAATAATCCTACACTATACAATAAAAAAATTACAGCCGATTATACCCACTGGGTATTATGGTTCGACACAGGTGATAATAAAGCATACAGAAACAGCAAATTACATACACTGGGCAAATACAGCTCATACATCATGGACGCGCATCAACTTAACTCCATTTGAACTATAATCTCTTCAGAAAATAGGATTGGCTGGATTCAGATAGCACAAATTTCAGTCTGCAAAATCTCTAATTCCTTCATGGTTACCTTAGTGTCTTGTTTCATTTTTTTTGACTCCTGCATCTAATACCTGCATGTCCAGTCTCAACTTGTTGATTATACGTTGACAATCATGTACACGTTGTCTTGCCACCTCTAGTTGACGCTCGAGAACATCAACACATTCCAATTCCAATCCATAATCATTCGGCAATGGCCATGCCGCACTGCTCGTAGATCTTTGTGTTGATGTCACTTCATCCTGAAATGTTTCTGTAAGTACACATGACTAGGGCAAAAATATAGTTATAACAGTGAAGCGAACAAGACACTATTTTGTACTACATGGCAAAACAGGACTAACAATAATGTTACACGTCACTTTCAAAAAAAATGTTACATGTCATGAAGCATAAGTAGGTGATATTTTAAAAATTATAAAAAAGATAGTCTGTGCAGCCTGCATACAGAAATCCCTCTTAGCTCACCAGAGGAGCATGATTTTGGGGCCCAATCGAAAACACAGACAAGTTACAAATTTAGACAACACGTTGCGTATAAGTAAGCAAGCAGTTAGCCATTCTGTGCCTCAATTAAAGTCTTAGGGAGCATAATGAACAACAGAGGGTTTCATACAAACATACTACAACAGGCAAAACTATGCAATCATTAGCGTAGTATAAACTAGATTGTGAGCCTCATGCAATAATAGTTGGTTAATAGACTTCAAAGCTTCAGGCACACTTCGGCAGAGTAATTAAATGGTAAGGCCTTTAATTATGTCAGCTAATAGTGATACAAGTACCGAACATCAGGCATGATTATTTGGGCATCTCATTAACTGAGGATAAATAAAGCAATTGAAAAGAGAAAATTAACTATGCCTGAAACAAACAAGGAATTGAACTGTTGAGTTGCATATAGTGACTTACCTTAGCAGGTTGAAGAGGCTCAACACAGCTCCTACTTCTCTTGCAAGGCTCCTTCCTAACATCTTGTACTTGGAAATCCTCAATCTTATCTTCATTGCACCCCCTCTGCAAGGTGACACAAACTAGTTACTCGTCTCCTCGGAAGATAAATATGCATACTTTCCAGTCTGTGAACACAAAAGGATGAGATTATAACAAGATAACACCACATAATGAAACATGCCGCATCTCTTGCACTTGCACACAATGAAATGAGCATTTACTATGTCTGCACTATGTAAAAACTAGGCATACCTTCGAACTGGATCTCCAGGTACTCTTGGAGAGCCTACTGTAGTGTACAGCCAAACCTTTATGTCACCTATGAGTTAGACAAGGCCCCACTACAACAACCCTTAGTGTTTAAATCATTGACAAGCTCTGTTAGAGTGTTAGGTCAAGAACAACAAGTAATCAAAGCAAACAGTCCTAGTATGGCTGGCTGATGCAAACAAGCAATTGAACAGATGTGTGAGAAAATCTTACATATCAAGAAAAGAAGCAAAGAAGGAGGCTTAAAGACCATCACTTGACTGACCAGATTTAAGGGGCATTTAAACATCATGTGCAATGTATGAACTAACATAAACATTTCATATTCCAGATTCTACAATGGAATGCACATGTATTAGGTTATGCCATGTATGATGATGCCTAAATGTACAGATAGCAGGCAGGAGTGATTCATCATTGCACGCACAATTGAATTGCAGGTTAAGGGCCAGTTTGATTCCGCCTTTTCAGGGCATATTGTCAAAATAAGCCATAAAAGATGTAAAGAAGTCATTTTTGAGTTATGGGCTTGGGCTTAACTAATTTCGCTTTGGAGGGGGGTGTTTCGGGTAGAACTCACTAAAAATTGAAGGGAAGGGGAATAGTGAAATGACTCTATTGTCTGCCTATATTACACTCAAAATGCAACTGCTGACGCCCATGTCACACTTGACCCTCAAGTAAAAATAAACACGCAAGCATTCATTGCCCTGCCCGCTTGCATCTCCTCTCCCCTTTCCCTCTACCTTGATCCCCTGCCTGCAGCACTAGGGTTCCTCCAGCGAGCCGTCGCCACTGGTCCCATCTGGCCTGGTCCTGGACGATGCTATGTCTAGCTAGGCTACATGGCCAGCGGGTAGGGGCAAATCTCCCTGTCTGCTCCTCCCTTTGGCGCTGCCCCTCATTCTCATGGTCTCCAGCAGCTGCTCCACTGTGGTTCGTCCAACGCACTACTCCGGCGGGCGCTGCACAACTACGGCTGATGCCACACTACGGCAGAAGGCACCTTATTCCCCCTCCCCTCCTCCCAGGCCATGGCCTTGAGGTGCTGTTGAAGGATGAGCTCATCCAACAAGGTGAGGATCTCCTCTGATTTTTTGCCAAATTTTCATTCTGATCCACTATACGATGAATTGCTATGAGCTGCTTCTGCTGCTGCTATATGATGCATTGCTATGAGCTGCTCCTCCTGCTGCTATATGATGAATTACTATGAGCTGCTGCTGCTATATGATGAGTTGCTATGAGTTGTTGCTGCTGCTATATGATGAATTGCTATGAGCTGCTGCTGCTGCTATATGATGAGTTGCTACAAGCTGCTCCTGCTGCGGCTATATGATGAATTGCTATGAGCTGCTCCTGCTGCTGCTATATGATGAATTGCTATGAGCTGCTCCTGCTGCTGCTATATGATGAATTGCTATGAGCTACTGTTGGTATATGATGAATTGCATACTGCTGCTGTATGATGAGAAGCTATGAGCTGCTGCTGCTGCTATATGATGCTTTCAGGTGGTGCTGCTATACGATAATAACCAGCCACTTGGACCATCGAATTTCAATAAATAATTGTTCTTCATTTAAATGTGGGTCATGTGTTCTTCGTTTAAATTAGGCAATGGGATCTCTATGGAAAACATTGACCAAAGTAGATTGTGCCAAGTAGATGGTATCTACATATCTAATTTAGCAGCCAGTAGTAGAAATCATTGTCTGCACAAAGGGATTACTGGAAGAAAATCCTAGCAAAGCACGCTGGCAGGCACAGAACAATACAAGAGAGAGAGACGCACTTACAAGATCATAGCAATGCCTCAGTCCAGGATCTTGGTTGGCCAAGCTGTTAGATCTAGAAGAAACATCGTCCTTGTAGTATTTGCTAGCTGCATACCAGGTAACAACGACCGGTTAGTATATTTGAAGTACATCGGGCAGGTGATGCTGGACGGGTTTAAAGGTGACAAGTACCTAGGCCGCGATGGGTGCTTGGCATCTCTCCAGATGGTGGGAATCAGGTTAGAAACGTCGAGGGTGATGACGCTGCGCTGGCTGTCGGGGTCGGGTAAGGAGATCTAGAACCGTCGAGTAGGGTGTTTGTGGAGCGGCTCCGGTAGGGTGGACTACGGTGTGGGTGAAGCGGATCTGTGGCCGTGGACGAGGGCGTAGGTGAAGCTGCTCCGGTGGTTGGGTTAAGGATGGTGTCGACGACGCGGATCTGCGGCTGTGGATGGGGCGTCAGAAGCTGCTCCGGTGGTTGGGTTAAGGATGGTGTCGACGATGTGGATCTGCGGCCATGGACGGGGCGTCAGAAGCTGCTCAGGTGGTTGGGTTAAGGGTGGTGTCGACGATGCGGATCTGCGGCCGTGGACGGGGCGTCAGAAGCTGCTCCGGTAGGTTGGATGAGGGTGCGAGGAAGCGGATCTGAGGCCGTGGACTTGTAAGTTGGCAAAGCGGCCCCGGTAGGGTTGAGAATGGTATAGGCGAAGCTACTCCGGTAGGGTTGACGATGGTGTCGGCGAAGCGGCTCCGGTAGGGTTGAGGAAGGTGTCGGTGAACCGGCTCTGGTAGGGTTGAGGAAGGTGTCGGTGAAGATGATCAGAGGCCGTTGACGGGGGCGTCGGTGGGGCGGCTCCGGGGGGTGTGGACGAAGCGTCTCCGGTGGGGAGTACGAATGAGCCGCTGCAGATGCGCGGCGGTTGATGAGAGTACCGGCAAAGCAGATCCGGTGCCGTGGACAAGGCCAACACTGAATGGGCTGTGGTACAGTGGTGGATGAGCAGTCTACTTGTTTCTAGGAGAGGTGGGAGGGGTAGATGCGGCCGCAGAAGCAGATCCGGCGAGGTGGATGCCGCTGGCAGTGAATGGGCTATGGTACGCCGGTGGATGAGCGGTCTAGGGTTTCGAGAGGGGAGGGGAGAAAGGGCGATGAAGTACGGACGGCATGATGTAAGATGCTCTGGTGCTGTGGAGTTAGTCATTTTTGCGGGAGGGGGAGAGGAAATGGGGGTGCCGTGTAGTGGGGGAACCGGAAGTTACCAAAGCAGCCCCGACCTATCATGTAGATGAGGGCAGTATTGTAACTGTTGGTCTCCGTGCACCAAGGACAGAAGGGGGATTTCGCATGCTAAAGACTAAGGTGGCGGAAATTTTAGAAGGAGGCGGGAGATTTTGCTGCTCGCGGGATCGTTCGTATCTAGTTTCAACTAATTTTGGACCGTGCTAGCGGGAAGATCATGCTAGACTGTGTACACGAGGCACGCGTCAACAATTAATAACTGGTGTGAAGTCCACCCTAGAAAAAAAGACAATAACTCAGGATGATGCGCCGATAACTTGGACGTTCACACGGGCACGGCCAATCGTACGGGTGTAGTTGCGCGTTCACAAAAAAGGGATCAAACGCTCAGCCTATGTATTTCTCGTGTAAATAGATAATTTAGTGCCATTGGTTATTTACTTTAAACATAATGCATTGACATGTTAGTGTAGAGGCGAACAAAAAGAAATGGATATTGTAGTCAGCTACTTAAAAGTGTTACCTCATATTATTACATAGCCTCCATTTCATAAATTGCGTACCCGTTGAATTCATATATGAATATTACATATATTACTTCAAAATAGAAACTTAAATCATCCAAGACTAATGAATTTGAATGCAAGAGTAAAAATGGTGCATGTACATGATAGCTACATTGGTTGTTTGAAGAAACATCACTGTAACTTTGGCATGCACAACTGAAAAGGTTTATTTAAATAGAAAAATGTGATATGTGACTGTCCAATCTTTATAGCGTTGAATCGATATTGTACCTTTGGCCACGATATGAAGTAGATATTGACTTATGTTCAAGCGATGCACGTCCACGATCGCTAGATAGTGATACGTGAATGAATTGTGCAATCTCTCTCACACGCATACATATCTCATTTCCCTGTGGGCATCGGAATCACACACGCGCACTTCATGTATTTCTCTCCCTCCGTCAGGGTTAAATTCGTCTTTCTACCCCATCCTACAAGTCTCTCACACAGAAACACACACACTCTCTATGTCTAACACGTCCACCCCTTTAATTTCGCCCACCCACAGCCACTAATGTCTCAAAGTATAATAATGTCTCTCACACATATGCTATCTACCTATCCCTTAATATAGCTAGATACGTGTCACACAAACTCCTTCTCCCTACTAGCAAGATGCCCATGCGTTGCACGGAACATCAGGATGCATTTGTATGATAAGTTTATCTTGTGGGAGAAAAGGATGAACGAGGGAATGCCTTATTTGCAAATGCGGAGAGGGGTGTGGGTATCTTTTTGCAAAATTGCCATAGTTTCTTTCCTGTCGGATGGCCTATATTGCAGGATGGCAGGAACACCATCATCACCAACTCTGTTTTTTTTATAGGAGTAGAGATATGTGAGTGT
>NC_041380.1:314284013-314327521 GCF_002162155.2 Triticum dicoccoides | reverse complement strand
TTCCCAACACCGAAGGAGTAGGGTGACTGTAACGCCCTCGATGCGGCTATATCTCCCACGTGTCGAAGCACGACTTAGAGGCATAACCGCATTGAAACCAATGTCGCAAGTGAGGTAATCTTCACACAACCCATGTAATACAATAAGGGAAAAGATACATAGTTGGCTTACAATCGCCACTTCACACAATACATGAATAAAGCATTACAACATCCAAATACAATCAAGGTCCGACTACGGAACCAAAATAAAAGAAGAACCCCAAATGCGACAAGGTCCCCAATCGACCCCAACTGGGCTCCACTACTGATCAACTAGAACGGAACAACACAAAGGACAAGATCTTCATCGAGCTCCTCCTGAGCTTGGTTGCGTCATCTGCCCAGACTCATCGGCACCTGCAAGCTAGTTTTGGAAGTATCTGTGAGCCACAGGGACTCAGCAATCTCGCACCCTCACGATCAAGACTATTTAAGCTTATGGGTAAGCTAAAGGTATGAGGTGGAGCTGTAGCAAGCGACTAGCATATATGGTGGCTAACATACGCAAATGAGAGCGAGAAGAGAAGGCAAAAGCACGGTTGAAAATCTATGATCAAGAAGTGATCCTAGAGCAACCTACGTCAAGCATAACTCCAACCCCGTGTTCACTTCCCGGACTCCGCCGGAAAGAGACCATCACGGTAACACACGCGGTTGATGCATTTTAATTAAGGTCAACTTCAGGTTTTCTACAACCGGACGTTAACAAATTCCCATCTGCCCATAACTGCGGGCACGACTTTCGAAAGTTCAAATCACTGCAGGGGTGTCCCAACTTAGCCCATCACAAGCTCTCACGGTCAACGAAGGATATTCCTTCTAGCGGGAAGACCCTATCAGACTCGGAATCCCGGTTACAAGACATCCTCGACAATGGTAAAACAAGTCCAGCAAGACCGCCCAATGCGCCGACATCCTGATAGGAGCTGCACATATCTCGTTCTCAGGGCAACACCGGATGAACACTACGTACAGCCCTCAAGTTTCCCCGAGGTGGCGCCACAAGTGGCTCTGTTTCGGGCCAACACTTAGACAAGCACTGGCCCGGGGGGGGGGGTTAAAATAAAGATGACCTTGGGCTGGCCTAACCCAAGGGAAAAAGGCTAGGTGGCGAATGGTAAAACCAAGGTTGGGCCTTGCTGGAGGAGTTTTATTCAAAGCAAACTGTCAAGGGGTTCCCATTATAACCCAACCGCGTAAGGAACGCAAAATCCGGGAACATAACACCGATATGACGGAAACTAGGGCGGCAAGAGTGGAACAAAACACCAGGCATAAGGCCGAGCCTTCCACCCTTTACCAAGTATATAGATGCATTAATTAAATAAGATATAATGTGATATCCCAACAAGTAAACATGTTCCGACAAGGAACAACATCTCCATGTTCCAACAAGGAACAATCTTTAATCTACACCTGCAACTAACAACGCTATAAGAGGGGCTGAGCAAAGCGGTAACATAGCCAAACAACGGTTTGCTAGGACAAGGTGGGTTAGAGGCTTGGTTCAACAATATGGGAGGCATGATAAGCAAGTGGTAGGTATCGCAGCATAGGCATAGCAAAAGAGCAAGCAACTAAGCAAGCAAAGATAGAAGTGATTTCGAGGGTATGATCATCTTGCCTGAAATCCCGCAAGGAAGAAGAACGAGTCCATGAAGAAGACAAACGGACGTAGTCGAACGGATCCTCACACACGCGACATTAACGAAACTAAACCGACGAAGCAACATCGGAAAGAAGCAAACAACATAGTAAACAACCATCACATAAACATGGCATGATGCACAATCAAGTATGATGCATGTCTGGTTTAATGAAGCATGGCATGGCAAAGGGCACAAACAAAACTACAAGTTAAGTGGAGCTCAATATGCAACGAGTTGCATATTGATGGAACACCACATCAATTATTTAGTTCTCTCTCGTTTATCTACCCAACAATATTAAATGTTGTTAAACATGGCAAGAGGTGAGGCATAACAAAACTACACCATCTAAACAATTTAAATGGGGCCGGATATAACAAACAACGAATCCGGTAAATCCCCATATGCCTTTGTGATTTATTGCAACAACAATTTAAACATTTTAATTGTTGTTATCATGATGCGGATGACATGAACAAGTTTTATGCAATTTTTATTAAAAGTTGATAAGGGCATTATGAAGCATTTTTTCATCATGGCGGAAATGAAAAGGGGTGCCATGGCAACGATAACAATAACGGTTCCGGTACTTATTTGAGATACCGATGCAAAGGGGAAGTGTGCGGATGCGTGCAAAAGATGGTGGGGCGCTCCTGGATTCCGGGTGTCCCACGAGTTGGCGACAAGGAAAATGAGTGACACCTTGGACACGGTGCAAACACGAGCATCTCAAACATCGCAAGCATACGTTCACGGACGTCGTCTCGGGGTTATACCTTCGAAGTGTGCAAACGGGACGATTCTCGTTCGGTGCCAGGTAGAGGAAGTAGACGTTCTCGGGACGTTCGTAGTGGAAGTAGGAGTACATGACGACGGTAGTGGTTCTCGTGATCTTGGCGGCGGTAGTCGTTCACGTTCTTAGTTGCACAATTTTCCGTAGATGTTCGGGATCACGACGAGGGACTTGACGTCCACGGAGGCTTCGAGGGTCGACGGTAGTTGTTCTCGTATCATCGCGGAAGTAGTCGTACCCAGCGATAGTGGTACTTGGCGTTTCATCATGTAGCCGTTTGTCGTAGTCGGACTTGACAAAAATGCACACCGGCTGTAGTCGTACACGTTCGGAGAAGAACTTGTCGTCTAGGGACTTGGCGGTTCCGGAGACGGCAGAAGACGAACTCAGCGGTCCTCGTCGACCTGGTACTTATCGTTATTCCCTGTTCGGCGGTCGAGCTTGACGTCAACAACAACAGCAAATGGAGGTGCAAGACGCGGGGCGTGCACATGAGCCAAAAGCCATCGGAGCCAAACAGATGACCTTGGCAGCCTTCGACGGAGCCAGCAGCAGAACAGGGGCTCGTGGAGACAACGATGATGAACAGGGGCGCGGCACCGTGGCGCAACAGGCGGCGTGCCCGTTTCGTTTGACACGGGAAAATTACGGCAACAGCAAGGCATCCCAGGAATCATGGGGCGTGGTGAAGAGCAGCAGCAGCGAGGTATGGAAGATCCTGTGAGGAGGCAGCAAAAGTGCGGCTCCCGAGCAGAGGAGTCACGGCCATGGGGGGGAGCGGTGAGCTGACGTGGCTCCAATGGAGCTGCTTGCTGGCGATGGCCGGAAACAGAGGCGAGGGCGCAACGAGGGAGGCGAGACGCGCAAAGCAGAGGCTAGCGGCGGGGTACGACACAGCATCCGGTCATGATCGCCGGCGGAGAAACAAGGCGCGATGGCGAAGCTATGGGCCAGCACGGTGGTCTCCCTAGCTGGCGACCGCGCGGGTCTCGCAAGATGAAGGAGCGTCGCGCGAGGCATCGGCAAGCTTGAGGGCCAGCGACGTGCATGGAGGTGGAGGGGATCGGCGTGAGAGAGAGACCAGGGAGGCTGAGGCGGCGCTGGAGGGAGAGAGAGCGATCGAGGGAAACGGTAGAAAGGAGATGGGGATTGGGCTCCTGGCGGCGCTGGAGGTTCGAGCAGGGGAGTGAGAGAGGTTTTTCGATCGGGCTAGGGTTGTGGTCGGGCTAGGTTTAGCAAAGTGGCGGCTGGGCCTTGGCCTTGGGCCGAATGGGCCGGCCTAGCTACAGGTTGCGGCTGGCGCAACAGGGGAGGCCCAGCTAGCTCTCTTCTCTCTCCTCTTTCTTCCAAAAAAAACAGAGAAGTAGAAGAAAGGAAAAAGGAGAGAAGAGAAGGTTGGAAGAGGAATTTGGACATGCGGTTAATTTTCTTGGACTCCCAAAAATAAGTTTGACCCAAGAAAATTAGAAACGGCAAGATTGAAAGATATAAATTCAAACTCATTTGAATATGATTCAAATGGGTTTGAACTGGGACTCGGTAAGAGGAAGGTCCATAAATGTTGAGAATTTAGGTGGAGCTCCGGAAAATGAAGAAAGGACATATGGCAAAGTTAGAGGCCAAGAGTTGCGATAACAAAGGCATTGGGATTTTTGCAAGTGTGTTCATGGGTGATTTCGAAAATGGAATATTTAATATAGCTCCCTAATATCGGGAGGATATGTTATAAAGAGAACTCACCATGTGAATTCCCTCAATTTAAATGGACCGAACATCCATACGATTTATTTAGTTGATTTGAGCTGCAAAGATTAATGACATGATGGCATGATGACATGATGCAATGCACATGATGCAATGATGAAAGCAACAAGCAACAAGAAAATCACCCAGCGAATCTCGAAAACCCTGGAAGGCACCTGAAGCTCCGGTCTTGGGGCATCACAACACTCCACCACTACGAGAGGATCTCATCCCGAGATCTAGAATGGCACCGTAGGGAAAACGGAAGAGAAAGGAGAAGAGGTAAAACTAAGTTGCTTCTTGGACAAACGAGTGAAACCAAAGAACCTTGCGAGGTTGAGCAAATTGAATGAAAGAATACAAGAATGTGAACAAAGTTGATAACTCTCCGTTAGAAAAGAGGAACAAGGGAGAACCAATTCGGGCAGCACTCCGGCTGAAAAGAGATGCAAGACTTGATAAGGTGAAAAGAACTTGAGCAGAGGACACAACACTCTGGTTAAATGGATAAGCACGAAAAGAACACGATCCTCACCATTCGAGATGATGACTGAAGAGAGTAACATCACAATGCCTCCGGAACGAAAGTAAGAATGGAAAGGAATGAACGGAGGGAAACAAGATCTTGAGAGAGCACGCTTACAACATATGCTAGAACGGAGTTGTTGGGTTAACAACAACTAAAAGAATAAGCTTGATATGGTCTTATGGAATACATCTCAAATAATGAGGTGACAACCTGCCACTCACGAAAAAAGATTGTATTGATATGAACAAGGAGACAAGAAACTTATTCGCCGGAAGGATAAAAGAAGAACTTGGATAATTTATAACCACCATAAATAGCAAAATCCTTAGGGAAAACTTTAGGTGAAATATAACCCAAGATAACCCCAACGAAGAGGTTGATGGATTTAAAATTTCTCATTCTTGATAACTTGAGAATCAAGAAACATGAACTCAAATTATCAAGAATAACATAATACCACCTCCAATGATACAGTAGAAAGAATTGCACTCCGGATTACGAGATGAAGAAAGCTTGAGCTCCTCTGAAAAGAATGTTGATGAACACTTCGAGAAGGAATTTAATCCTTGATGAACCATCATGTGGAAACTTCGTGAGAACTCCGGTAATAAAAGAAATGATCAATTGAAATGAAAGAGAAGTTGAAAACACAAGGTGAAGACTTGCAATGATTAGATGGATCTTCATGACGAGAAAATTGAGAGAGCTTGGAACTCCGGGAAAAGAAAAGATGAAACAAATGAAACTGAAAATTTGATGAGCCTCCAGAATAAGGAATTGAATTTACTCGATGACACAAGAATAAGAATTATATTATGCTCATCCTTCACCAATTAAATTGATGACAAATAATGGATTTGGCATACTACTTACTCTCTTTGAAAAGGATTAAGGTAGATATAGCATAACTTGAGAAGGTCTTCAACAAACCACCGGTAGGATTTGGAAAGAACGTATGAATCGATAAGATACCAAGAGAAAATGAATCTTGATTGAACCACCGTAAGAATTAAAATGAACGAAGTAAAGGATGAATCACCGGTAAGAATTAGAGAACGAATCAGGATACTTGAGGGAATTTGATACAAGAGAACGAAGAGAGCACGAGCTGATTAGAGGATATTTGATTGTTGCACCGGTAAGGTTTGGAGAACGAGAGCTGAAAGCTAGAATGAACAATATTTGAAAAGATGGCCTTCGAAGTAAAGAAATGGAAACAACTCATGAAATGCTCCGGATAGGTGAAAAGAATACTCACAATCAAAATAATTATGAGAGGATGGCAGTAAGCTAGCATTATGAATCTTCGAGAGAATGGATAAGATTGAAGAGAAACTCTTCTTCGGTCTTCAAATGTTGAGAAAGACGACAAGAAACACCACCGTGAATTGTTGAGACACTCCGGAATAAACAAGAATAGAAAAGTTGAACCAATGATGAAAAGAATTTTAAAGATCAAGGAGAAAGGCATTTGACTGATGATAACTCATTCTTACGTCAAACTTGGAAAAGAAATCTTAGGATAGCTCCGAGAAAATAAGAAGAGTCAGGTAAGATCTTGGGAAAAGACCTGTGGGTTAGGGCCCACTCAAAAGAAACACCGTAGAACGATTTAAAAGAGAGATAATGCACCGGTTGAAATAAAAGACTTGAATGAGAGAACATCCTTGAAAGATCTTGAACGAATGCAGAGTGGAAAACACAAATCTTCGAGATATCTTGAGCACTCCAGAACAATTGAATAGAAAGCGGGGAATGATTATGAGGTGCAACGGCATGAGAAAACATTGAAATACGGAAAAGAATATGATCAACACCGAAAACTCGAATTGAATCCACCGGAGAAAAAAAATGAGTGACGAGAGACGAACTTGAAGCTTCGTTAGCATCTTCCTGAGAATCAACGGATAAGAACATTGACGGAAAAGAATGGAGAGACTTCTCATCAATAAAAGGATACTTGAATAAGAAATCTGAGTCCTTGAGGAAAAAGGGTGGGCGGGCGGGAAAAAAACAAAGACAATTTGGAGACGGATGAAAAGGACACCGTTAAGAAGAACTGATAATTGATCTTGCGGACGTTGAAAATGAACGGAACCGCTTGAGGAGAAAACACACCGGTTGAAAAGGATTGTCATGACAATCTCGATTATCATGAAGGTTTAGTATTCACATAGGAGTATGAGAACACCGCTTAGGAAAAATATGGAATCAACATTTGACTTTGAAGCAACTCGAATACCACAACTCAAAACAAAAAACAAAGGATTGGCTTGTAGAATAAGCCGGAACAAACATATGATAGAGATTTCGTCCGGAGTTTTCGTGGTGGGGCCTACACGGGCTCGATCGTACAGCACCATCATGTACAAGGCAGTGCACATGACATACGAAGCGTCCCCGAGTCGGCATAGCCAAGGACTCTTTAAGACACAACGAGACCACTGTAAAACCAACCGTGGATAGGCGGACCACTAGACGTCGAACCCCAATTTCATATCATACATCTGTCGGAAAGATATCCTAAGAGCTACTTGAATTCCCACTTATAAACTCCCGAAACTTTCCGGTTATGCAATCAGGTGTTGGGGATACAGGGGAAGCATAATATCTCACCCAAAACTAGCAAATCCTACATCCAGCTGTATCCATCCTTCAACACATAACCAAGAAACCTTCGGAAATCATCTACCTCAACCTTCGAAAAGCATCCGTTATACGAGTTATGGCAATACTCCCGAACTCCCGCCCCAGTACTGGGTGGCGTCGAGGTTATCTCACCAACAACTACATAAAAGAGATTTTCGATGTCGGCGAAACTAAACTCAGGTATTCCAGAACTGCAACGATAAAATTCGACAACACCTTGGAGCTCAACTCCCCCGGATACTGCCACAACCCCTAAATGTCAAGAGGCACCAAGAACAATGTTCTCGTCACAAAACCAACGGAATGATTCCAAGATACCCGCGTGATCCTAATTTTTTTTTAGTGAAATTTGAGAAGAGAAGAGTCAAAACTCTACGTCAGGATGCCTCACCAGAGCGATGAAGGGACTGGGGAGTAAAAGAATTCCTAAACTCTCAGATATATAATTCCTAAATGACTCAAAACATTTCTAGACTCAACAATGTCCGCTAATTCGATCAAGCAGTGGGGGCTCCTAAGGTCGGGGAAGGCTCTGATTACCAACTTGTAACGCCCTCGATACGGCTATATCTCCCACGTGTCAAAGCACGACTTAGAGTCATAACCGCATTGAAAGCAATGTCGCAAGTAAGGTAATCTTCACACAACCCATGTAATACAATAAGGGAAAAGATACATAGTTGGCTTACAATCGCCACTTCACACAATACATGAATAAAGCATTACAACATCCAAATACAATCAAGGTCCGACTACGGAACCAAAATAAAAGAAGAACCCCAAATGCGACAAGGTCCCCGATCGACCCCAACTGGGCTCCACTACTGATCAACTAGAACGGAACAACACAAAGGACAAGATCTTCATCGAGCTCCTCCTGAGCTTGGTTGCGTCATCTGCCCAGACTCATCGGCACCTGCAAGCTGGTTTTGGAAGTATCTGTGAGCCACAGGGACTCAAGAATCTCGCACCCTCGTGATCAAGACTATTTAAGCTTATGGGTAAGGTAAAGGTATGAGGTGGAGCTGCAGCAAGTGACTAGCATATATGGTGGCTAACATACGCAAATGAGAGCGAGAAGAGAAGGCAAAAGCACGGTCGAAAATTTATGATCAAGAAGTGATCCTAAAGCAACCTACGTCAAGCATAACTCCAACACCGTGTTCACTTCCCGGACTCCGCCGGAAAGAGACCATCACGGTAACACACGCGGTTGATGCATTTTAATTAAGGTCAACTTCAGGTTTTCTACAACCGGACATTAACAAATTCCCATCTGCCCATAACCGCGGGCACGGCTTTCGAAAGTTCAAATCCCTGCAGGGGTGTCCCAACTTAGCCCATCACAAGCTCTCACGGTCAACGGAGGATATTCCTTCTAGCGGGAAGACCCGATCAGACTCGGAATCCCGGTTATAAGACATCCTCGACAATGGTAAAACAAGTCCAGCAAGACCGCCCGATGCACCGACATCCTGATAGGAGTTGCACATATCTCGTTCTCAGGGCAACACCGGATGAACACTACGGACAGCTAAAACCAGCCCTCAAGTTTCCCCGAGGTGGCGCCGCAAGTGGCTCTGTTTCGGGCCAACACTTAGACAAGCACTGGCCCGGGGGGGTTAAAATAAAGATGACCCTTGGGCCGGCCTAACCCAAGGGAAAAAGGCTAGGTGGCGAATGGTAAAACCAAGGTTGGGCCTTGCTGGAGGAGTTTTATTCAAAGCGAACTGTCAAGGGGTTCCCATTATAACCCAACCGCGTAAGGAACGCAAAATCCGGGAACATAACACCGATATGAGGGAAACTAGGGCGGCAAGAGTGGAAAAAACACCAGGCATAAGGCCGAGCCTTCCACCCTTTACCAAGTATATAGATGCATTAATTAAATAAGATATAATGTGATATCCCAACAAGTAAACATGTTCCGACAAGGAACAACATCTCCATGTTCCAACAAGGAACAATCTTCAATCTTCACCTGCAACTAACAATGCTATAAGAGGGGCTAAGCAAAGCTGTAACATAGCCAAACAACGGTTTGCTAGGACAAGGTGGGTTAGAGGCTTGGTTCAACAATATGGGAGGCATGATAAGCAAGTGGTAGGTATCGCAGCATAGGCATAGCAAAAGAGCGAGCAACTAAGCAAGCAAAGATAGAAGTGATTTCGAGGGTATGATCATCTTGCCTGAAATCCCGCAAGGAAGAAGAACGAGTCCATGAAGAAGACAAACGGACGTAGTCGAACGGATCCTCACACACGCGACGTTAACGAAACTAAACCGACGAAGCAACACCGGAAAGAAGCAAACAACATAGTAAACAACCATCACATAAACATGGCATGATGCACAATCAAGTATGATGCATGTCCGGTTTAATGAAGCATGGCATGGCAAAGGGCACAAACAAAACTACAAGTTAAGTGGAGCTCAATATGCAACAAGTTGCATATTGATGGAACACCACATCAATTATTTAGTTCTCTCTCGTTTATGTACCCAACATTATTAAATGTTGTTAAACATGGCAAGAGGTGAGGCATAACAAAACTACACCATCTAAACAATTTAAATGGGGCCGGATATAACAAACAACGAATCCGGTAAATCCCCATATGCCTTAGTGATTTATTGCAACAACAATTTAAACATTTTAATTGTTGTTATCATGATGCGGATGACATGAACAAGTTTTATGCATTATTTATTAAAAGTTGATAAGGGCATTATGAAGCATTTTGTCATCGTGGCAGAAACAAAAAGGGGTGCCATGGCAACGATAAAAATAACGGTTCCGGTACTTAATTGAGATACCGATGCAAAGGGGAAGTGTGCAGATGCGTGCAAAAGATGGTGGGGCGCTCCCGGATTCCGGGTGTCCCATGAGTTGGCGACAAGGAAAACGAGTGACACTTTGGACACGGTGCAAACACGAGCATCTCAAACATCGCAAGCATACATTCACGGACGTCGTCTCGGGGTTATACCTTCAAAGTGTGCAAACGGGACGATTCTCGTTCGGTGCCAGGTAGAGGAAGTAGACGTTCTCGGGACGTTCGTAGTGGAAGTAGGGGTACATGACGACGGTAGTGGTTCTCGTGATCTTGGCGGCGGTAGTCGTTCACGTTCTTAGTTGCACAATTTTCCGTAGATGTTCAGGATCACGACGAGGGACTTGACGTCCACGGAGGCTTCGAGGGTCAACGGTAGTTGTTCTTGTATCATCGCGGAAGTAGTCGTACCCAGCAATAGTGGTACTTGGCGTTTCATCATGTAGCCGTTTGTCGTAGTCGGACTTGACAAAAATGCACACCGGCTGTAGTCGTACACGTTCGGAGAAGAACTTGTCGTCTAGGGACTTGGCGGTTCCGGAGACGGCAGAAGACGAACTCAACGGTCCTCGTTGACCTGGTACTTAGCGTTATTCCCTGTTCGGGGGTCGAGCTTGACGTCAACAACAACATCAAATGGAGGTGCAAGACGCGGGGCGTGGACATGAGCCAAAAGTCATCGGAGCCAAACAGATGACCTTGGCAGCCTTTGATGGAGCCAGCAGCAGAATAGGGGCTCGTGGATACAACGATGATGAACAGGGGCGCGGCACCGTGGCACAACAGGCGGCATGCCCGTTTCGTTTGACACGGGAAAACAGCGGCAATAGCAAGGCATCCCAGGAATCATGGGGCGTAGTGAAGAGCAGCAGCAGCGAGGTAGGGAAGATCCTGTGAGGAGGCAGCAAAAGTGCGGCTCCAGAGCAGAGGAGTCACGGCCATGAGGGGGGAGCGGTGAGCTGACGTGGCTCCGGTGGAGCTGCTCGCTGGCGGTGGCCGGAAACAGAGGCGAGGGCGCAACGAGGGAGGCGAGACGCGCAGAGCAGAGGCTAGCGGCGGGGTACGACGCGGCATCTGGTCGTGATCGCCGGCGGAGAAACAAGGCGCGATGGCGAAGCTATGGGCCAGCACGGTGGTCTCCCTGGCTGGCAACCGCGCGGGTCTCGCAAGATGAAGGAGCACCGCGCGAGGCATCGGCAAGCTTGAGGGCCAGCGACGCGCATGGAGGTGGAGGGATCGGCGTGAGAGAGAGACCAGGGAGGCTGAGGCGGTGCTGGAGGGAGAGAGAGCGATCGAGGGAAACGATAGAAAGGAGATGGGGATTGGGCTCCTGGCGGCGCTGGAGGTTCGAGCAGGGGAGCGAGAGAGGTTTTTCGATCGGGCTAGGGTTGCGGTCGGGCTAGGTTTAGCAAAGTGGCGGTTGGGCCTTGGCCTTGGGCCGAATGGGCCGGCCTAGCTACCGGTTGCGGCTAGCGCAATAGGGGAGGCCCAACTAGCTCTCTTCTCTCTCCTCTTTCTTCCAAAAAAACAGAGAAGTAGAAGAAAGGAAAAAGGAGAGAAGAGAAGGTTGGAAGAGGAATTTGGACATGTGCTTAATTTTCTTGGACTCCCAAAAATAAGTTTGACCCAAGAAAATTAGAAACGGCAAGATTGAAAGATATAAATTCAAATTCATTTGAATATGATTCAAATGGTTTTGAACTGGGACTCGGTAAGAGGAAGGTCCATAAATGTGGAGAATTTAGGTGGAGCTCCGGAAAATGAAGAAAGGACATATGGCAAAGTTAGAGGCCAAGAGTTGCGATAACAAAGGCATTGGGATTTTTGCAAGTGTGTTCATGGGTGATTTCGAAAATGGAATATTTAATATAGCTCCCTAATATCGGGAGGATATGTTATAAAGAGAACTCACCATGTGAATTCCCTCAATTTAAATGGACCGAACATCCATACGATCTATTTAGTTGATTTGAGATGCAAAGATTAATGACATGATGGCATGATGACATGATGCAATGCACATGATGCAATGATGAAAGCAACAAGCAACAAGCAAATCACCCGGCGAATCTTGAAAACCCTGGAAGGCACCTGAAGCTCCGGTCTTGGGGCATCACAGTGACACCTCGATCTTGATACTAATCTATGGACTGGCTTCTCTCTCAAACACACACACACACACACACACACACACACACACACACTACCCGGCACCGAAGGAGTAGGGTGGCACATCGATCTTGATAATAATCTATCTACTCCTCTTTCAAACACACACACACTCGCTAGTTGTGCCTCTGTGCCTACCGCACACACTCTCGATACATCTTTCTCTCCCTCCCCCTTTAACAATGACAGCAGAAGGGTGACAACTTGATCTGATCATAATCTGTCAATTGGTTTCTCTCTCAAACATTGTGTCTCGGCGCCTCGCTCGATAGCCCCCTCGATATGTAGACCTCTCGCGCGCGCACAGCTGTAGTGACGATGACGCTAAACCCAGTGTGCCTTGTTTTTACCGGCCTCATGTGATAGTTTTCACCCTGTTTTCTGTTAATTAACAAGGCAACCTTTTCTTTGTTACTACTAGTGAATCTGAAATCATTCGGGGCAGACATAAAATATATCACTTCAACCCAATTATCGCAGCAGCTATTTTAAAAGAAATGAGCTAGTTGCCCGTGCGTTGCACGGAACATCAAGATGCATTTGTATGAGTAGTTTATCTTGTGAGAGAAAAGGTTGAACAAGGTAAGGCCTTATTTGCGAACGTGGAGAGACGCGTGGGTATATTTTTGCAAAATTGCCATAGTTTCTTTCCTATCCATTAGATATAAATCCGACGGCCTATATTGCAGGATGGCACGCACACCATCATCACCAACTCTGTTTTCTACTCCCTCCGTCCAAAAATACTTGTCATCAAAATGGATAAAAAGAGATGTATCTAAAACTAAAATATGTCTAGATACATTTCCTTTTATCCATTTTGATGACAAATATTTCCGGACGGAGGGAGTGTTTGTCTTTTTAGAGATTTCAACAAGTGACTATGACCGGACCTTACCAACATAATCAAAAAAGTAGTCCATAATTTTGATGTTACCCTCTTTTCTTGGCGGTGTAGTGCATCTGGATACCTCATAAATAAATCAAGGACAAATCTGACCCCTTCCTGAAAAGACATACGGAGCAAAATGAGTGAATCTACACTCTAAAATATGTCTACATACACATCTGTATGTGGTAGTCCATTTGAAATCTGAAAAAGACAAATATTTAGGAACGAATGGAGTATATATAAGAGTAGACATGGAGATATATCTCCAGCATGGTCTACAACAAAAATGTGCTGGGCTGGTTAGCGCCGGATGCTCGCAACGCGATGACATGAGTTCGAATTCTGTCTTTTAACTTTATATTTTTATATTATATATTAATCTACTTATTTAATATATACTTCTTTCACTACTGTACTGACAGTGGAACCCACAGAGTACTTAGAATACAAGATTAAGGATGGACTCGTTTCTTTTTAACTTTCTGTACGAAGCTGTAGCCACCCTGCAAGTCATGTGTACACTGTACATGCAATCAACTTTTTATAGAGGGACAATCATGCAGGCAATTAACTCAAATGGATTGGATGTCACTCTATTATTTCCAGCATAAAGAGCATCTCCAACGGCAGCTGGCAAATTTCCTCCCGCTTCCTTAAGCGGAGGACGACATCAAACGCCAGCGACATACATTTTTACAACTCTAACCAACCAGATGAAATTCATGCAAACACGGACTGATTTCATATAAGCATGAAGGATTTCGTATAAAAAAGCCGGATCTTCATATAAACATGATGGATTTCATTACATTTACATGAACCAAGAGGTGCCAATCCGGCTCTCTTGTATAATTAATACTCCCTTCGTCCGGAAATACTTGTCCTAGAAATGGATGTCTCTAGACTTATTTTAGTTCTAAATGGCCGCCCGCGAATCCCTTTGTCTTCCTCATGTCCGTCAGACACTTGCGGGGTCGACGTAGGTCCTCGGAAGAGACGAAGCAGCAAAGAAACCACCTGAATCCGCGGTTGTCGCCTCGGCGGTGGCCTTCATGGGTCCCAAGTGGCGGCGGCCTCCCGTGTTCTACTTCTCCTTGATGATGGCGGCGGACACGGAGAAGCTGGCCACCGACTCGCCGCTCTCCATGCACCATGCTTCTGTCTCTGCCTACATGGCGCTGCCGCAGGCACGGGAGGCGCGCCCACAGACACGGGAGGTGCGGCCACCGCAGACACTGGTGGCGCGGTACGACACGGCAGCGACGGCGCCCGTACCGGTGTGCTCGCCGGCAGCAACTCGCCACTCCTCATCAAGCTGAACTGGAGCGGCGAGTTGCTGAACCACGCGCCTGCTTGGGGCAGCAACTGGCTCCGTTGGGCCAAGCGAGGTTGGTGAAGCACCGAGCGGCCTCGCCCATATCCGGAGGGCTCGGCGGGCCACCCAGCTGGGTAATATGCCGGAGAATGGCTCATCGGAAGCCATCAAAAGAGTGGAGAAAATGGTGAAGGAGGAGATGGGGGGGCGACGGAGGGGTGCGATTCTTGCCCACTATCTGTCTGGCCTCGTGTAAATAGAGGGCGGACGGTAGGAGCTTGGCCGGCGTCTGGCCTCGTTTAAACTGAGGGCGGACGGGAGGAGCTCGGCCGGTGTTGCGTTTAATTCCGGCCCGCTCATGAACGGACGTGTGGCCAGAGTAGGATTCTCGGTTTTCATGCGGGTTTAACGAAGGGGTTTAATGGAGGCGTCGGGCGTGCAGCGGGCGGCGCAGTACTATTCGATTTGACAACAGTAATGAGCCGTCAAATCACAAAGGCCCTCGCCTCTCGTGAAATCGGCCGAGCTAGACTGCCCCGCCCTCTAGCCTTTTAAAAAATGTATATACTCCACTTTTGTACAGTAGTAGTATCGATGGATTGCGCCATGGAGCAAAACTTGAAATTAAAAAAAAGGTGGTACATATAGAGAGGGAGTATTTGATTTGACAGCGGGCGGCGCAGTTCCCGATACGACTTTAATGCAGACGAGGGAGGGAGTAGCGGTTCCTGATATGTTGAACAACCAATGCATCCCCCTTCAATTAATGCATGAGGGAAGTAATGGGAGGAGATCCGGGAAAAGAGGCTGCACGATGTGAATGCAACGTAGTTTGCCCTCATATAAAGGCGCCCCTCCATTCCAATGCATCTACCACATCGTATGCACCTAAGCATTTGCCTAAGCACCTACACTAAGCGCAAAAGAGCTCACTCCAGACCCATGGCGGTGATGCGCATGAGCGGCCAGCGGCTGTGCCAGATGGTCCACGACGCCGGCCTGCGGCATGGCACCGAGGATCGTCTCCAGACGGTGTTGGAGACCGGCTGGTGGATGGCCACCGTCGACGCCAACTACGACTCTCAGTTGGACCAGATGATCGTTGCCACCAGCAACAAGTTCACTGTCCTCAAGAAGCTCGCGGACGACATCGCCGTACTCCTCCAGCCCGTGCGCCCGAGCTCCTCATTGCCTACCACCCTAATCGGCCTCCATGGCTGGAACCTCTTTCAAGCACTGGTGGCCCTGCGACTGCCCGCCGACGCCACGAAGAATGTCCACCTGGAGGTCGCGCTCGCTGCGAGGCGCCTCGCCCTGCAAGAATTCGTCGACCTACACATCCACGTGTATGAGGAAATCGTGTACATAGGTATCTACAAGGCCAGTGAGGACGCTACGACGTTGGCCTTCCTCAACCGGCTGGAAGCCTTGGATGCCTTTGCTGAGAAGCACCTCGACCTCCCCACAAAAGCCGCCGCTCCTTAGCCGCCGGTTGGTGGCCCGGCGCACTAAGTTGAGGAGGAGGAGGAGTTCGTACGTTCGTGGATCCATCTTTCTTCTTGCCTTCTGTAACCACCACTGCGATTGCATCATCGTGGCCTTAATTCTTATTGTGCCGTTGCATTCTCATTCCAGTCAATACCGACATGTGCGATCCCTTTTCTTAATTATATGCATCACTGTAACTAGTACTCCATCCGTCAATTTATAAGTTGTGCTTACCTTTTCCATCAACTTCGTGCAACGCGCGGGCATCTTGCTAGAAACACTAGAATATGTCTATATAATCCGTATGTGATAGTCCATTTGAAATCTCAAAACAGACAAATATTTAGGTACGGAGGGAGTAATATATTAGGAGTATATCAAAACAATAGTGATTTCTTTCAAGTTTGTGAACAAATACTACTATTATACTACTTTGGATCCGTCGCAACGCATGGGCACATTGCTGGTAAAAGGAAAAGGCGTGCCGCGTTCGCGTCGCACCCCCACACGCCCGGGAATCAGGAGTACAACACGACCCATCCGGCACGACACATAGCTTAGGGAAGGCGTGTTGCCTAGCATTTTCACTTTCATGTGGGACCGCCATTGAGCAAATCGACACCCCGCCCGCCGCTGGGTTGGAAAACAGAAATGAGGGGAAGATCTAGCTGTAGCACGGAAGCCAAGAAATTTGGTGTCAGACGGGGCTCGTTGATAGAGTACGAGCATTCCGTACTAGTACTACTCCTACTAGTACCAAGTTTGTACTCCTAATACTATATTACTAGTACTACCACTATACAACTAGTAGGTACGTGCACGGCACAACATCGTAGGAACAAAAAAGGGGAAGATCTTGTTTTGGGTGATTTATCTTTTTTTCAATCAACGTAGTATGAATAATATGATGTGGGGGTCACCCATGAAGCTTATGTGGCTTGGTTGCATGGCTACGGAAGGTTAGAGAAAAATAAATAGATAATGTGTTTAGAGTGCGGACTTTAAATGCGGCTGGCCCACATGACATTCTCATGGTGGTGGTGTGGTTCGCGACTCACTCGTTCGAGATGAACCGGCCGGTGGTGGCGTGGCCATGGCGAGGGTGCCACAGCTGGGTGTCGGGGCGTTACGAGGCATAGATGGCCACACCGGCGGGTACTACCTGTAGTACATAAGTACTCCAGCTGAGGATTGATGCCCGGGACGAAATGTGTCACAGCCGCTGGATGAAAATTCGATGGTGCGGGAGTACGGGTCGGAGCACAGCAGTGGAGCAGGCAAACCGCGTCCAATCGGGTGTGTCTGTGGTAGAAAGTTGATGGTCGCTGCAGTTCAGCTGGCCTGCATGTCATGCACACAAAGGCAGAGGAGCGGTGGGGCCGAGAGGGATGAGGGGCACGTCGGGGGGATGAGGATCCCCTGACGCGAACAATCCTACCATTCTGTCACTGACATGTGGGACCCATAAGCGTGGGTCCCACCTGCCAGCGAAGGAAAGGCAGGGCAAGGCAGTGATAGCCACGTCAGAGGATCCATGTCCACGTCGCGGGACGTCGTGCCGTGGGTTGGAGCGGCGTCGTGGGAATCGCGTGTGGGTGTGGTAGTGGTAGAAACAAGAAACGTGATGGTCGCCGTGGTTCAACTTCCATGGACAAGTTGTCATGTCTGCTGACACATGTATATCAAAACTAGAGTGTTTATATTTCAAGCACGTGAACAAGTATTATTCTACTACTTTGGATCCATTGCAACGCACGGGCCAGCACATTGGTAGTAGTAGTGTCCATCTCTATCTCTAGAGGCCTTCCCTCATTCATCCTTTTCTCTCACAAGATAAACTACTCATACAAATGCATCTTGATGTTCCATGGAACGCACGAGGATGTTTCCTTGGGGGTCTCTCTAGCGCGGCGTGGCCGTAGTTGCAAGTTGACGCCCCCTGAGATGCCGACGTTGAGGGGCACTCGGATTTCCTCCGATGAGCAGGTAAGATGAGTTTGATCATGTAGTAAATGCATTCTAAAGACTACTTCCGTGTCCATTTCCTAATTCTCCCCCTGCCCACTGTTTCACAGGTTAGGCTCGGTGCGAGTGGAGATTGGCTTGCATATGTACGGGAGGGTACCAACATCAATTTGCACAACATTTACAACGGTGACACCGTTCTCGTAAAACATTTGTCCCAACATTGGGATCAGCCATGCAACGGGCCATCGCATGAATTGGTACGATCGAACCACGGTGAGATTGAATAAGATAGCATGAACCTTGCACATGGCGGTCAAAGGCGGACCATGCTATCTGCGGCCGATTTGTTGCCGTACGAGTAGGAAGACGTTGTGCTCCTTTCTAACCGCATCTTCGCGGTGACAAACCAGGGGACTTATTTTGTATGGGACACATCCTACGATATACTCCCTCTCTCCCAGTTTATTTGTTTTGAATCTTTTCGTTTTATAAGTTTGAAATTCAAATTAAGAGCTCCCCATCACATGTTGAGATTACAATGTCCGTTAAATTGTTGCATGCATGTATAGTAAAGAAACAAATCTCGAGTTTGGCACGAGTTCGTGCTGCGGGAGCACCACAAGCCCTGGCGCAGGAGTTACATTTCCCTCTCAGGGCCGTCGGGACTGAACTTCAGCGCCTTACTACACCTTCCTTTGAGTCAATAACATGTGGACCCGATAGGTGACTGGTCCACATGTAATGCTCCCGTAGGCAGAGGGGCAGTGGGGCCAAGAGGGGTGAGCCGCAGGTCGGGGGACGTGTGGTTTCATGGGTTCGAGCGGCGTCATGGGAATCGCGGGTGGCTGTGGTAGAAACTTGATGCTCGCCGCATTTTAGGTGGCCCACATGTCATGCACACAAAGGCAGAGGGGCGGTGTGTCCGAGAGGGGTGAGGCGCACGTCGGGGGCGTGGTGTCGTGGTGCCGTGGGTTGGAGAGGCGTCGTGGGAATCGCGAGATGAAACATGATGGTCGCCGTAGTTGAACTTCCATGGACAAGCTGTCATGTCTACGGACACATGCACTGCAGACGATCACTAGAAGGAGTAGCAGAGAAAGCTATATATGCGGATAAATAGTTCCTTATAGTCAAGCAGACCCACGCTACTACTCTGTTCCAAAGACATGCACACCACTGAAATAGTCCATCTATATCAATATACAATGAGAGGGAATAATTTTTTTTACAAGAGAGGAAATAGTTCATCCATCCATAATGCCCTCCTGCTGGTGCAGCCTTTTCTTCTTCTTCTTCTTCTTCTTCTTCTTCTTCTTCTTCTTCTTCTTCTTGTTCTCATTCTCTGTGGGAGACGGCTTCGCAACAAGCTCTTTGGACCTTGCAGCTATCTCGAAACTCACAGGGGCATCGAGGGCAGCATATTTTATCCGCTCGTATGTCAAGGGATAATTCTCCCATCCAGACGACCTTAATGCCACCGTCTCATCACCCTTCTGAAGATTTGTACCGAGCACAAAATTTGCTACGTCGAATAGGGATGGTGTCTGTTTATCACAATATTCTACACGAATTTTGATTCAGGTTTGTAGGTCAGCGATGCTTTTCAAATCAAGGCTGTACGGCTCCAGCTTATGTTTGTCCCCTTCGATGGCTGCCCCACAGAAGTATACGTCCTCCCGAGACAAGAAATCGTGAAGCTCACGTGGTATGGAGGGAGAGTGTATGATGTGGTACACCAAAACATCATCTTCGTGGCACAGCTGAAGGACGGCGGCGCGCTGGATCTTCCCAGGGGCACACTCCGTGTACTCTGCGTCGAGACCGATGACCCTCGTCTCTACTTTTTCGAGGGAGTTGGATACATTGTTGATCCACTGCCGAACAACCCTTGGGTGGACGGTGACGGTGGCAACTATGCGCATCGAGCCTTCGATGAGGACATGTTGGATGCTAAAAACCTGCATCTCGATCTCTTCCGCCATTTGGAACCGCTGGAATGGAGGGCTATGGTTTTGGAGAATTAGGATTAGATGGCTAGTCTAATTGAAGTAGTAGATGATTATTTTAAGAGGTTAAAACAATGTGAACGCAGTGGGGTTTGGATGCAAATGAAGACGAAGGGGAGGTGAAGAAGCCAAGGAGAATCGGTTCCCGATGGAGAAGTAAATGGGAGAAGTGGCGTGCAGGCAGTTGATTAGACGGCTAGGTAGACTAAATGAAAAGGCTATGCGGGTAGACTGATGAGTCGTACATGTTTGTGTACGTGCCCATCCTTCGTGATAGGTGGGACCTGTGCAAATAGATAAAAAATGTGTCGTAGTTTTTTTTTTTGAGCGCGTGAGTGGGAGACACAACATTCTCTGGTTAAGGAATACTCCCTCCGTTTAGGTGAGTATAAGTCACCTTATGAAAATCAGGTTTTCCCAAAACCTTTAGGCGTGGAGCATTAACTTCCTGCTCGATCCCCTCCCAGCCTCGTTAGCCAACATTCTCTTCCTCTGCTGCCACGTTCTACCATTCTATTTTTCCTCTTCTGAAGTGTGGAACGATCTGCATGCCGTCCTTGATTCACCAAAACGACCGCTGCATGCATCACGGCAGAGCGTTGATTGGGCATGCGTGGGAATTTGGTTAGTCCTGCTTCGGTCGCTGCGTGTTGTTGCTCAACAGTGGCATGGCGGCGCTTGACGACCAGTTTGCCGGCAAAGTGCTGATGGTAACCATCAACGGTGACCAGCCTCCCGTCTCGCTGGACGACCTTGTCAAAGCTCTTGGCATTGCGCATGACATCCAAATAAGTGACTTGCTCGTCGAAGTCTGTCCGCCACCAACTGATTTCTTCGTCAGGTTCCGGACAACTTTCGACTGCAGTCGTGTGTTTGAATCTTCCCGGCGTTTGTTTTGCGATGGCATGTTGGTGAGCTTTGATCGGTGGCACCCAGGATGGGGCTCGGTGCCCTCTGATCTTGAGTTTTTAACAAAGCTTACCTTCCACGGCATGCCTCGACATGCTTGGAACAGCGAGTCCATGAACGAGCTTATCAACGACCTTGGAGGTGAGCTCGCAAGTATGTTTGTTCCTCCAGACAGCTGGGCTCTGACGGTTATGGCATGGATGAAGAAGCCGTCCACCATACCGGAGGTGATTGGTGTTGAGATATTGGTGCAGGAACCGGGGTTATACTATTCGTCGCCACCAAGGCTGCCGCGGACCACGTTAGGGATGTACCTGTATCGAGTGTTCGTGCATGTCGAAGAAGTGATCAATCCATCAATCGAAGTCCTGCCGCCACCGCTGGTGCTAGGGTCCGTCGACGACGTCCATTACAGGAGTCAACGTCAGACTTTCCCCGTGTTGCTCGGAACGATGGATGGCACACGGCCTACTCCATCGCACGGCGGAGGCCACTGCTTCTTTGGGAGAAGAGGCAGGGCTGGCTGCCTAGATGTGCTCTAATTTGAGGTAACAACTGAATCTTGTCAGATACTCCCTCCGTTCTAAATTACTCGTCGCAGGAATGAATGTATTTAGAACTAAAATACATCTAGATACATCCATACCTGCGACAAGTAATTCAGAACGAAGGGAGTACTAGTTAAATCCGAGCTATGGGTGTGAAGCACTGATATGCCAGTACATTTGATTGTGACCTATTCTAATTTTGTACCTGAACTTTTTTTAGAAAGGGATGTACGTCAACTTAATGTGCTAGCAGAACTTATTGTGTTGTCTGTCTATTTTCTTTGCACAACATTCAAGGTATTTTCCCGTCATTGATAAAGACGATGAACCATTATGTACGACTTCGTTGGTTTCAACATAGCCCTTCCCATAGCGATCCACTGCTTCCATTCTGATTGTGCCGCCTGCTTGAAATTTTTGTATGCAAGTTCAGTGTGCTATGATGTTCTATATGATTGTGTCAACTATATAAGTTTTTACTGAGCATCAGCAATGCATATGGCTGAAAGATGTATTTACGAGCATCGACCGATGGATCTCTCTCTCTCTCTCTCTCACACACACACACACGCACACACACACACAGGCACAAGTGGGACCCGTTGAATTATTTATTTGCTTGTGACAGCTTTTAATTAGGTTCCACTGTAATCTAACTTTTTTCTGAAGTTATTAATTGAGCTCAGTGACTTCAAAAAGTTGTACAGAAGCCTTGTTTGGGCCTTTCCGGCGTCGCTGAATGTGGGCTGAGTAACCATGTTAGGTTGTACTGTACTACACAGGCCTTTTTTTCAACATCAGCAATGCAACTGGGCCGACAGTTGTACACAATATCCGGGTCAACTTCTTATTCTCCGCCCCGCTGGGCTGCAAACTTTCCTAGGAGGTATGCATTAGGCTTAACAAGAAAATGGACTTTAAGAAATAATAAATGGGATGTAATTATAATAACTGGCAGTTACTATGCACCAAATACGTAGTTAGTTTGAAAATATATTATTTTTGGAATCTGAAAATTTTAATTTCATTACTTGTTGCATGCGCAATATTTCATTGGATTTTAACGTAATACAACTTTATTTTCAAATTATATTTAACCTGAATAGAAATTTCAGATAAAAATATTTCGGATCCCATCAAAATGTGGGAATTTTTTTTGAATTCTGTTTTGAGCGGTTGTTTGAAATTATTAATTGTTGTCCTAGCTAGAAGTTGGGCTTTACTTTTAACAAACTGTAAATGGGTTGTAGTAAATTCCATTAGAATTAAAAAATGGGTTGTACATTCTTACAAATCGCAAATGGGCTATATGTTCTCTGCCAAATGCGAGCTATGGGCCTACTAAGTTGACGCGTACCAAGGGCTTTGTCAACTTAGTCAATATAAACGATTCTAGCTGCAGTGATCGTACGATGTCCATCCAACGGCCGTAGTGCTTCTTCAACCTCTAGTCTTCTTGCTCCAGCCACCCAAAGCAGCGCCGGTCGTGTCGCGTGCTCCTGCCTCCCGTGGCCGACAGTGATGCCGCGGAGGCCTCACCGCCCTGTACTACTCCCACCGCTGGCCAGGCCATCCCTCTACTCACCCACACCCCCTGTTATTCTGCGGCAACGACAGCCTCACACCGCAGCCAAACCAGTGAACCCTCGTACTCCTCTCCGCGCGGGCTTCCACTGCTGCGTCTTCCCCGGCTCCGCGTCGTCCCCTTCCTAGGCCTCGCCGTTGTCCAGACCAGCACCCTGGTGCTCACGGCGCGGCGTGGTCAACGTGGTCAACGACCGACTTCCATCGGAAGAGTACTGTATGTGGAGAGGCTGACAGCTGGGTCCAGGCGGGCGCAAGGAAGTGCCTCCTTATTACGCGCAAAATAATTATTCCTCCACCTGACAACAGGGACCCACCGGACGTGCCACCTTATTTCGCGAAAAAAATGTTTCCCCATGACTGTTGGGACCCACCGGGCGGGCCTGCGTATTTTGCGAAAAAATGTTCCCCCGCTGTCAGCTCGGACCCACCGGAAGTGCCTCCTTATTACGCACAAAAAAATGAATACTCCCCCTGCTAGCTAGGACCCACCATGGTGGGAGGCTGACTTGTGGGCCTACTAAATTGACTGGGACGGGGGCCTTTGTCAACTTTAGTCAATATGAACGATTCTACCTCCAGTGACCGTACGATGTCCATCCAATGGCCGTAGTGCTTCTTCAACCTCTGGTCTTCTTGTTCCAGCCGCCCAAAGTAGCGCCGGTCGTGCCGCATGCTCCTGCCTCCCGTGGCCGGCTGTGCTGCCGCGGAGGCCTCACCGCCCCCTACTATTCCCACCGCTGGCCAGGCCCTGCGGTGATGGCAGCCTCACACCGCAGCTGAACCAGTGAACCCTCGTACTCCTCTCCGCGCTGGCTTCCACTGCCGTGTCTTCCCCGCCTCCCCGTCGTCCCCTTCCTAGGCCTCGCCGTCGTCCACCGCCCTGGTGCTCTCGGCGCGGCGTGGTCAACGTGATCAAGGAACGACTTCCATCGGATGTGGACTGTACGTGGAGAGGCTGACAGCTGGGTCCACGGCCGCAGCAAGGAAGTGCCTCCTTATTACGCGGAAAATAATGATTCCTCCACCTGACAGCTGGGACCCATCGGACAGGCCACTGTATCTCGCGAAGAAAATGTTTCCCCCTGACTGCTGGGACCCACAGCTACATCTTATCATGCAAGGAAGTGCGTCCGGGCAAAAAAAATGATTCGCCCCCCTGACTGCCGGGACCCACCAGCTACATCTTCGCAGGCAAGGAAGTGCCTGACAGTCGGGACCCACCTGGTCGAAGCGTACGTAGCGTTGTCATTCTGGTCGCGAACGTGTACCTACATATATACTGGTGGATGTAGAGGCGCGCACGTGTCGTAGTAGAGGCGCGTACGTGTCGTAGTAGAGGCGCGCACATAGCATGTACACGTACGTACAGCAGCCATGGTGCAAGAAAGAAAATACGGCCACGTATGTGTACATACGGGCGGGGTCTCGAACGCCTACTCGCACATACATACGGCCAGGGCTCGTGTACATGGCTGGGTCGAAACAGAGAAACAGCATCGTCGTCGTGTTCATGGGGAGGCAACGGAATGCGTCGTGTTCATGGGGAGGCAAGGGAATGCGTCGTGTTCATCGGGAGGCAACGGAACACGTGGGAGCCAACTGGCTAGGTCGGAACGGAATGCGTGGTCGTGTTCATCAGGAGGGCTTGGACGGAACAGGCGATGGAAACGAGGCCTGGCGTACCGCACAACGGAGGAAACAGACCTCCTACGTTCAGAACGGGGTCCTGTTGATCGGGAGGGGTCTGGCGTACTGCAAAACGGAGGAAACGGACCTCCTACGATCGAAACGGGGGTCCTGTTGATCAGGAGGAGTGTGGCGTACCACAAAACGGACGAAACGGACCTCCTACGGTCGAAACGGGGGTCCTGTTGATCGGGAGGGGTGTGGCGTACCACAAAACGGACGAAACGGACCTCCTACGGTCGAAACGGGGATCCTGTTCATCGGGAGGGGTGTGGCATACCGCAAAACGGGACTCCACGTGATACTGTTCATCTCCACCGTCGACCTCCTCCAGCCTCCACGGGCTACCGTCGACCTCCTCCGGCCTCCACAGGCTCCTGTTCATCCAGCCTCCACCGCGCGCTACTCCACCGGCTATTGTTCAACCACCCCTCCACGGGCACCCCTCCATTGTCTATTGTTCATCCAGCCCTCCACACCACGGGGTCCTGTTCAACCACCCCTCCATGGGCACCCCTCCACCGTCTACTGTTCATCCAGCCCTCCACCACACCACGAGGTCCTGTTCATCTAGAGGCAACACCACCACTCACTGTTCATCCAAACCCCCCTGCAACACTCACTGTTCATCCCAGAGGCAGCATCGATCAACTTCAGTTAGCAGCAATAGCGAAGGAATCGCTCGATCGGGTTCAGTTAACAGCCATCGATCAATCGCTCGGGTTCAGTAACGCGTAGCCTGCAGTGCAATCGCTCAGGTTCAGTTAGAGCCCAACGCATCACTCGGGTTCAGTTAGAGCCAACGCCTCGCACACATGCGCGTACGTGTAGGAGAGAAACGCGCATCGCTCGGCCCCCGACCTCCCACCGTAACCGGGAACTCCCCGAAATTTTCCTCGCCCTTGCTTCTACCACGGTTTTTTCCGTCATGGACGGCCCAAAGAATGTCACGCAGCTGCGTCTCCGGCCCGCCCAGGACGAAAAGCCCATTTTCTGTCATGATTTTTTGTCATAGAAGTATTAGCCCACCACATCTATGATGATACCAGGTTTTGTCACAATTATCGTCATAGAAGTGTCATATGTATGACTAAAAAAAATTTCGTTCGGCCCAAAATGTCGACGTGTCTTTTTTTGTAGTGCTTGTCGATCACCAGAGCGTGTGTCCGCTCACGCCCTGCAAATGCCCCGTGCCCGTCTGCGGCTACGAAGGCCCGCCGCCGGTGCTCTACCACCACATCAGCACCGCGCATCCCATGCCCGTGCACAGGATCCAGTACGGCAAGGTGCTCCAGCTAAAAGTGCCACTGTCGGAGCCACGTCTCTTGCTGTTCGCGGAGGAGGACCGCCGCACGTTTTTCTTGGTCGGCGGCGTGCTCGACATCGGCGCGCCTATCGCCGTGTCGGTCGTCTGCATCAGAGCGGGGGCGTCCCCACTGCCGCACTACGTGGCCAAGCTATGGGCGAACGGCCCGTCGGGGGAGCCCAAAGGCACGACCGACGCCGTCAAGGTGGAAATGGAGGTGACAAGCAGCAAGGGTCCCAGCAATGTCGACGTGCAAGAGCTGACCTTCTTGACAGTTCCGCCCAAGCTGCTGGCCAGGGCTAATCTTGTGTCCCTCCACATTCAGATTGACAAGCTCGCGTCCTAAATGTTTCTACAGTGCCTTCTGTTTATCTTAGTAATATGCTAATATAGGGATTACCTTGGTCTACTTTAGCTTAAGAAATGGTGGGTTTTGGTGGCGATGCAGCAATTACTTTGACATCAGATCAGTAATCTGCAACAGTCGAACAGATATTTTGTGTCTGTTGGATATAAAGTTCCTTTGGGTAAGAAGTACTACTTGTCATCAAAATGGATAAAAGGAGATGTATGTAGACATATTTTAGTTCTAGATACGTCCTGTTTTATCCATTTTGGTGACAAGAACTCCCTCCGTTCCACAATACATGCCTTCCATTTGTCAAAATATAGATGTATCTAGACATGTTTTAGTATATAGGTACATCCATGATAGAGCCAATCGGATGGTTGAGAACACTACAATTCGTAGCTACAGATGCGTGTGTGACTCCCAGATGCAGAGGCCGGGGGTCATCATCCTCCTTTTCGAGAAAAAATAGGCACGTGTGTCCTTAGGTTGAGGTAATGGTGCTTCATCTTTATCTGAGCTCGTCTCCTCCTCCCCCTTGGGTTCATAGTCCTCTTCTTCCTCCGTGGTCCATCCATCGTGTTCCACATCTCCATAGACCTTTAGATTTGCTAAGTAATCATCCACATAGCTTTCTCCTTCCGAATACTAGGAAGACATGTTGATTTAATCTGCAACGGGACAGCTCAAAACAAAAACAGAGGATATTTGCTTGATACGGGAGTCAAAACCTTCGGGAGGTTATATAATGAATTTTTACCAACCAAAATACGTATCATGCAAGAAAACGGAGTCAGGAAGGCACACGAGGTGCTCACCGGGTAGGGGGCGCGCCCAGGGGGTAGGGCGCGCCCACCACCCTCGTGGGGCCCTCGTGTCCTTCCCAGATTGCTACTTATTTTTCTATTTTTCTAAATATTCCAAAATGGAGAAATATTGCCTTAAAAATTGTTTTGGAGTCGGTTTACTTACCGTACCACATACCTATTCCTTTTCGGGGTCTGAAACGTTCCGGAAAGTGTCCCTTATGTATTCCTCTGGGGTTACTATTTCAATAATATTGGTTTCAACATTTATGGGATTATCTGAGATATAATGTTTAATTCTTTGACCATTTACCACCTTCGGATTTGTGCCTTCAAAGTTGTTGATCTTTATGGCCCCGGAACGATAGAACTCTTCGATAACATAGGGGCCTTCCCATTTAGAGAGAAGTTTTCCTGCAAAAAATCTTAAACGAGAGTTGTATAGCAATACATAATCACCCACATTAAACTCACGCTTTTGTATCCTTTTGTCATGCCATCTTTTAACTTTTTATTTAAACAACTTGGCATTTTCATAAGCTTGGGCTCTCCATTCATCAAGTGAGCTAATATCAAATAACCTCTTCTCACCGGCATGTTTAAAATCATAGTTAAGCTCTTTAATAGCCCAATATGCCTTATGTTCTAGTTCGAGAGGTAAGTGACATGCTTTTCCATAAACCATTTTATACGGAGACATACCCACAGGATTTTTATATGCAGTTCTATATGCCCATAATGCATCATCAAGTTTCTTAGACCAATTCTTTCTAGACCTATTAACAGTCTTTTGCAAAATTAATTTGAGCTCTCTATTGCTCAACTCTACTTGACCACTAGACTGAGGGTGATAAGGAGATGCAATTCTATGATTGACATCATATTTAGCAAGCATTTTACAGAAAGCACCATGAATAAAGTGTGAACCCCCATCAGTCATTAAATATCTAGGGACTCCAAACCTCGGGAAAATAACTTCCTTAAGCATTTTAATAGAAGTGTTATGATCAGCACTACTAGTTGGAATAGCTTCTACCCACTTAGTAACGTAATCAACATCAACTAAAATATGTGTGTATCCATTAGAGGCATGAAAAGGTCCCATATAATCAAAGCCCCAAACGTCAAATGGTTCAATAACAAGTGAATAATTCATAGGCATTTCTTGACATCTACTAATATTACCAATTCTTTGACATTCATCACAAGACAAAACAAACTTACGGGCATCCTTGAAGAGAGTAGGCCAATAAAAACCAGATTGCAATACCTTATGTGCAGTTCTATCTCCAGCGTGGTGTCCTCCATAAGCCTCGGAATGACACTTGCTTAGGATCTGTTCCTGTTCATGCTCAGGTACACAACGTCTAATAACACCATCTACTCCTTCCTTATAAAGATGTGGGTCATCCCAAAAGTAATGTCTTAAATCATAGAAAAACCTTTTCTTGTGCTGGTATGTGAAGCTAGGTGGTATAAACTTAGCAGCAATATAATTAGCATAATCAGCATACCATGGAGTACTACGAGAAGTACTTATAGCATTTAATTGTTCATCAGGAAAGCTATCATTAATAGGTAGTGGGTCATCAAGAATATTTTCTAACCTAGACAAGTTGTCTGCAACGGGGTTCTCAGCTCCCTTTCTATCAACAATATGCAAATCAAATTCTTGTAGCAAGAGAACCCATCTAATAAGTTTAGGTTTAGCATCTTTCTTTTCCATAAGATATTTAATAGCAGCATGATCAGTTTGAATAGTTACTTTAGAATCAACAATATAAGATCTGAACTTATCACAAGCAAATACAACTGCTAAAAGCTCTTTTTCAGTAGTAGCATAATTTCTTTGAGCATTGTCTAGAGTCTTACTAGCATAATGAATAACATTTAATTTCTTATCAACTCTTTGCCCTAGAACAGCACCTACAGCATAATCACTAGCATCACACATAATTTCAAAGGGTAAATTCCAATCAAGTGGCTGAACAACAGGTGCAGAGACTAATGCTTTCTTAAGTATTTCAAATGCTTCTACACAATCATCATCAAGACAAATGGTATATCTTTTTGCAATAAATTAGTCAGAGGCTGAGAAATTTTTGAGAAGTCCTTAATGAACCTCCTGTAAAATCCAGCGTGACCAAGGAAACTTCTTATACCTTTGATGTCCTTGGGACATGGCATCTTTTAAATAGCATCAACCTTGGCTTTATCAACTTCAATACCTCTTTCAAAAACTTTGTGCCCCAAGAAAATACCTTCATTAACCATAAAGTGGCACTTTTCCCAATTCAAGACAAGATTAGTTTCTTCACATCTCTGCAAAACTCGATCAAGATTGCTCAAGCAATCATCAAAAGAGGAACCATAGACGGAAAAATCGTCCATGAAGACCTCACAAATCTTTTCACAAAAGTCAGAGAATATAGCCATCATGCATCTTTGAAAGGTAGCAGGTGCATTACATAAACCAAAAGGCATACGTCTATAAGAAAAAGTACCAAAAGGGCATGTAAAAGTAGTCTTTGATTAATCTCTAGCCGACACATGGATTTGAGAGAAACCAGAATAACCATCTAGAAAGCAATAGTGTGTATGTTTGCATAATCTTTCTAGCATTTGATCAATAAAAGGTAAGTGGTAATGATCTTTCTTAGTATCTTTATTTAATTTGCGGAAATCAATTACCATCCTATAACCTGTGATAATTCTTTGTGGAATCAATTCATCTTTATCATTAGGAACAACAGTAATACCTCCCTTCTTAGGGACACAATGGACAGGACTTACCCACTCACTATCAGCAACAAGATAGATTATACCTGCCTCCAGAAGCTTGAGTATTTCTTTTCTTACCACTTCTTTCATTTTAGGATTCAGACGTCGTTGAGGATCACGAACTGGTTTGGCATCTGCTTCCAAATTTATTTTATGTTGACATAGAGTGGGACTAATGCCCTTAAGATCATCAAGAGTATATCCAATAGCAGCACGATGCTTCTTCAGAGTTTTCAATAATCTTTCTTCTTCATGCTCTGAAAGGTTAGCACTAATAATAACAGGATATATCTTCTTTTCATCAAGATAAGCATACTTAAGATTATCAGGCAACGGTTTAAGCTCAAACACGGGATCACCCTTGGGTGGAGGAGGATCCCCTAAGATTTCAACAGGCAAATTGTGTTGCAGAATAGGTTCCTGTTTAAAGAATACTTCATCTATTTCCCTTCTTTCATTCATGAACATATCATTTTCATGGTCTAGCAAATAGTGTTCTAAAGGATCACTAGGAGGTACGATAATAGAAGAAAGACCAATAATTTCATCCTTACTAGGTAATTCTTCCCCACGATGTTGTTTACTAAATTTAGAGAAATTAAACTCATGAACCATATCATCCAAGCCAACAGTAACAACATTCTTTGTGCAATCTATGGTAGCATTGACAGTATTTAAGAAGGGTCTACCAAATATAATGGGACACAAACTATCTTGTGGGGAACCAAGAACAAGAAAATCAGCAAGATATTTAGTTTTCCCACACAAGACTTCAACATCTCTAACAATTCCCATTGGTGAAATAGTATCTATATTAGCAAGTTTAATAGTAACATCAATTTCTTCTAACTCAACAGGTGCAATGTCATGCATAATTTCTTTGTATAAGTCAATAGGTATTGTACTAGCACTAGCACCCATATCACATAAGCCATGATAACAATGATCTCCTATTTTAACAGAAATAACAGGAACGCCTACCACAGGTCTATGTTTATCTTTATCACAAGGTTTAGCAATTCTAGCAGTTTCACCTTCGAACTGAATAACATGCCCATCAATATTATCAGACAAGAGATCTTTAACAATAGCAATATTAGGTTCTACTTTAACTTGCTCAGGAGGTGTATAAGTTCTAATATTGCTTTTACGAACAACAGTTGAAGCTTTAGCATGATCCTTTATTCTAATAGGGAAAGGTGGTTTCTCAACATAAGAAGTAGGAACAATAGGATCATTATAAGTGACAGTCTTTTCTTCAACTTTAATAGGTGCAGCTACTTTTACTTCTATGGGAGGATGATATTTAAACCACTTCTCCTTAGGGAGATCAACATAAGTAGCAAAAGATTCATAGAAAGAAGCTACCATCTCACAGTCAAGTCCATATTTAGTGCTAAACTTACGGAAAATATCGGTGTCCATAAAAGATTTAACACAATCAAACTTAGGTGTCATACCTGACTCCTTACCTTCGTCGAGGTCCCAATCTTCAGAGTTGCATTTAATTCTATCCAATAAATTCCATCTGAATTCAATAGTCTTCATCATAAAAGAGCCAGCACAAGAAGTATCGAGCATGGTTTGATTATTATGAGAAAGCCGAGCATAAAAACTTTGCATAATTATTTCTCTCGAGAGCTCATGATTGGGGCATGAATATAACATTGATTTAAGCCTCCCCCAAGCTTGAGCGATGCTTTCTCCTTTGCGAGGCCAGAAATTATATATATAATTGTGATCATGATGAAAAAGATGCACAGGGTAATACTTTTGATGAAATTCCAACTTCAATCTTTTATAGTCCCATGATCTCATATCATCACATAGCCTATACCATATCAATATGGCTCCCTTCAAAGATAAAGGGAAGACCTTCTTCTTAGCAACATCATCGGGTATACCTGCAAGCTTAAATAATCCACAAACTTCATCCACATATATTAAGTGCTCATTAGGATGCTTCGTTCCATCTCCTGTTAAAGGGTTAGCTAGCAGTTTTTCCATCATACCCGAAGGAAATTCGAAAGGAGTTTCATTTTCAATAGGTTCAGTAGGTTGAGGAGCAACTCTTTGCTCTACTGGACGGGGTGAAGATACCCCGAACAAGCCTCTCAGAGAATTACTTTCCATAGTAACAAGTGACAGTGAATTTCAGCACACTATATAAATTTTTCCTTACCAAATTCCACCTACCAAAGGCGCTACACTCCCCGGCAACGGCGCCAGAAAAGAGTCTTGATGACCCACAAGTATAAGGGATTTATCATAGTCCTTTCGATAAGTAAGAGTGTCGAACCCAACGAGGAGCAGAAGGAAATGATAAGCGGTTTTCAGCAAGGTATTCTCTGCAAGTACTGAAATAAGTGGTAACAGATAGTTTTGTGATATGATAAATTGTAACGAGCAACAAGTAACAAAAGTAAATAAAGTGCAGCAAGGTGGCCCAATCCTTTTTGTAGCAAAGGACAAGACGGAACAAACTCTTATAATAGGAAAAGCGCTCCCGAGGACACATGGGAATATCGTCAAGCTAGTTTTCATCATGTTCATATGATTCGCGTTCGATACTTTGATGATTTGATATGTGGGTGGACCAGTGCTTGGGTGCTGTTCTTACTTGAACAAGCATCCCACTTATGATTAACCTCTATTGCAAGCATCCGCAACTACAACAAAAGTATTAAGGTAAACCTAACCATAGCATGAAACATATGGATCCAAATCAGCCCCTTACAAAGCAACGCATAAACTAGGGTTTAAGCTTCTATCACTCTAGCAACCCATCATCTACTTATTACTTCCCAATGCCTTTCTCTAGGCCCAAATAATGGTTAAGTGTTATGTAGTCGACGTTCACATAACACCACTAGAGGCTAGACAACATACATCTTATCAAAATATCAAACGAATACCAAATTCACATGACTACTAATAGCAAGACTTCTCCCTTGTCCTCAGGAACAAACGTAATTACTCACAAAGCATATTCATGTTCATAATTAGAGGGGTAATAATATGCAATATAGGATCTGAACATATGATCTTCCACCAAGTAAACCAATTAGCATCAACTACAAGGAGTAATCAACACTACTAGCAACCTACTAGCACCAATCCAGGACTTTGAGACAAGAATTGGATACAAGAGATGAACTAGGGTTTGGAGATGAGATGGTGCTGGTGAAGATGTTGATGGAGATTGCCCTCTCCCGGTGAGAGGAGCGTTGGTGATGACGATGGTGATGATTTCCCCCTCCCGGAGGGAAGTATCCCCGGCAGAACAGCTCTGCCGGAGCTCTAGATTGGTTCCACCAAGGTTCCGCCTCGTGGCGGCGGAGTCTCCTCCCGAAAAGTTCCTTCTTATTTTTTTCTCATCGAAAGACTTCATATAGGAGAAGATGGACGTTGGAGAGCCACCAGGGGGCCCACGAGGTAGGGGGCGCGCCCCCCACCCTCGTGAGCAGGGTGTGGGTCCCCTGGACTTCATCTTTGGCGAGGATTTTTCTTTATTTGTTTTAAGATGTTCCGTGGAGTTTCAAGGCTTTTGGAGTTGCGCAGAATAGGTCTCTAATATTTGCTCCTTTTCCAGCCCAGAATTCCAGCTGCCGACATTCTCCCTCCTTATGTAAACCTTGTAAAATAAGAGAGAATAGCCATAAGTATTGTGACATAAAGTGAAATAACAGTCCATAATGCGGTAAATATCGATATAAAAGCATGATGCAAAATGGACGTATCATCTGCCATGGCCAGCGTGAGTTCTGGGTCGAGAGATTGCCACCAGGGAGAGGCGAGCATGCAAGCGGAAGCACGAGAGATGTCCCGCCTCACTACGAGAGCAGCCGACATGTCCCGTCGCGTGGAAATAGCAGCACAGAGGTCCTGCCGCGCCGCTGAAGCAGCACGGAGGTCCCGCCGCGCCGTCGATGCAGCAGACTGGTCCGACCGCGCCGCGGAAGCAGCAGAGATGTCCCGCCATGCCGCGGTGGCCTGGGAAAATTTCTCGCGGGCAGGCGACGACTGTTATAGGCGCATGCATGCGATCGTCCATAGCCAGATGGATCAGATCTCCGGCTGGGCGAGGTTGTAGGACGACATGAAAGCCTCGTTTGAACAGGCTATCGGCATCATCCGACAACTAAGGGAGGGCAATGAGAGGCTCCGGGCCAAGCGCGACCTGCTGAGGGAGAAGATCGTCCGAAGTGCAGACCAGCAGGAGGAGACCAGTGCCTTGTTGAAGAGGACCAGCGTCATCATCATGAAACTTATGGACGAGAATGACATGCTCCGCAACAAGCGCCAAAGGCTGGTGGAGGAATCCGTGGGTGTTCTCAAGCAGCGTCTTGAGGACACGAAAGAGCTCATCACCGCTCGCCGCGGAGACCAGTTCCCGCGGCCTGCAGCAACACATCAAGAAAGTAGAGATTAGCGAGCCAGATCCTTGTCTTCCTTCTTCTTTTGCCCTTGTGTATTTTGGGCGTAGCCGCATGTGGCTTTTTTAATTATCTTTCTAATTATGTAAGACAATTAATCGTCCTTATCTTTCTGTGGAAGATCAATGTTGCGAGGCTGGAATGAAGAAAACTCTTGTTGTGGCGACCCTGGCGTTGCTGTTCTTCTAGTTGCTGATGGGCTTCCTTTAGTTTCCTGGTTTCTTTTGATGTAATAATCGGTTTAGGATGTGGATTGTGTCGTCGGTTGTGAAATATTGGGTTCTAGCACGGATGTTTGGCCTTTGTTGGCCTCTTGGGATGTTGCGATATCAATCTGGTAGCTTTTAGTCCTTCGTGTTAGGCTGGAGTTGTGCTGAACTTCTTGTGAATTGTGGTGGTTTTTAGTAATGCAAAACGGAAGGGGCAAGCCCTTCTTTGATCAAAAAATAATCGTCCTTATATATTCATCAGTCTTGCTATAAGTCGCAGTAGATGCTATATAGGTCCGTCGGATCTTACATCAAGATCCGTGCTTTCAGATTTTCTTTTTTATCTCTTAAATCTCAGTCGAGTGAGACATAGCCACGCCATTAAACAGAGGCTCGGGCGCCATTAATGGAGACTGTAACGCCTCGAGACCGATGTGCCAGGTGTCGTCCAGTTATTCGCTGTTGTTGCCTTGTCATTGCTTGCGTGTCTTGCATTGCATATCATGTCATCATGTGCATTTCATTTCCATACATGTTCGTCTCATGCATCTGAGCATTTTCCCCGTTGTCCGTTTTGCAATCCGGCGCTCCGTTCTCCTCCGGTGGTCATTTCTACTTTCCTTTCGTGTGTGGTGATTAAACATTTCTGTATTGGACCGAGACTTGTCAAGTGGCCTTGGTTTTCTACCGGTAGACCGCCTGTCAAGTTTCGTATCGTTTGGACTTCGTTTGATACTCCAACGGTTAACCGAGGGACCGAAAAGGTCTCGTGTGTGTTGCAGCCCAACACCCCTCCAAAGTGGCCCAAAACCCACCTAAACCTCTTCCATCATCTCGGTCGTTCGATCACGATCGCGTGGCCGAAAACCGCACCTCATTTGGACTCTCCTAGCTCCCTCTACCTATATATATGTGATCCCCTCTGAAATATTCGCGGTACAAACCCTAACTTCCTCCTCCGCGCGCCGCCGGACATCTCTTCTCCGCGCCGGACATGTCCAGCCGCCGCCGCCACCTCGCTCCGCCCTATCGGGAGCCGCTACCTCAGCTCACCGCCTCCCGCGACCAACCAGGAGGCGACACGTCGCCCCCTGCCTCCTCCCCGCCGCCGGGCCCGAAGGAGCCCAGATCGGGCCCGCCCCGGGCCAGTTTGGGCCGCCGCCGCCTGGGCGCCCTTCCTCGCACCTCTCGCCGGAGAACGCCGCACACCGCCGCCTGGTCGCCGCGCCCCGCCGCCTCAAGCATCGCCGCCGCCGCCTCGTTCTTCGCCGACGTCAAGCGCCGCCGACCGCAGCCCCTTCGAGCTCCGCCGCCGCCGCGGGAGCTCATGCCTCCGCCACCTCATGGCCTTGCCGTCCGGCCTCACCGCAGCCACAGGGCTCGCCGGCCGCCCTCACCCGCCATCTCCCGGCCTCCTCCGTCCTTCCACGCCGCCTCCCCATCATCGCCGGAGCTCGCGAAGCTCGCCGGAGCTCCACTCCGGCTGGATCCATTCGTCGGGATCAGATCTACCACCTCCTCCAACCAAACAGCGCCCTCCGTCCCAGATCTCATCATCCCGCACCGCTCCGTCCCGTTGACTTTTCCTGGAGAGGTCTATATTTCACTAAGTCCCCGAAATTCCTAGATTCATTTGGCCATGTTTATCGCATCGTAACTTTGCATCCGTAACTCCGTTTTGGGCATATAGCATATCAAAATGTTCACCTCAGAGAGTACATCATTTCATCTCATTGCATCATTTTCATTTGAGTTCATCTTGATGCCCGAAATGCTGTTAGAAGAGAGCTACTTGAGATAATTATCAGATCTGCTGCTCCATTTAGATATTTGTCATTTTTGCCATGATTATTGTGTGCATGTTATGCCCATGAGCTCTACATACATTTTGTTAAGGGTTTTGCCATATTTCCAGAGGTGCAATCCATGTATTTTTGTGATGTGTGTGATAACTAGAACAAGCTTGCAAAGTGAGGCACTTGGTAATGCTGATTTCATGGACTTAGCAACTCCACTAAGTCCTTGATCTGTTTTTCTCATAATGCCATATGTTCATGTTATTTTCTAGTGATCCGTGCCTCTTTTGAGGATGATCAGTAAGGATGTTTTGTTAATCTTGTAGTGCTATATCCATCCATGCCTTTGCTTGCAATTATGGAGCACCCTAACTTGAGTCAATCGAGCTCTACTTTTGTCATTTCGTGAATCTGGTCAGATTGTCTACTTGTTAGCGATTTTGCCGAGGATGTTGTAGTTGATCCGTGCATGCTATGCTATTGTTCTTGCCATGTCTAGCTTGAATTTTGTGTATTCTTGATGGGTGTATGCTTAGATTGTCATGACTTGCTCTGTAGTGTGTGCATCGAGCTCGTAAACATGCCTACTTGATATATGTTTCAGCATGCTCCAGTTTTCACCAAGTCTGAGAACTGATTATGTTTTTGCTATGTTCACATGCTTACAAATGTATTTTCTGATCCCGTTTGGCTCAAGGTCACTAAGGGACTTTTGTTAAGCTCTTTGAGTAGCTTCATGCCATGCTTTACTTTACCATGTTCAGGTCCTGTAGCATATAGTTTTCATGCTACAAAGTGTGCTACCTGATCTGAAATTCCAGACAAGTGTTAATTTCACTAAGTCTGAGATCTGTTTACCAAATGCATTTTTGCCATGCTTGTTTGAACCTGTTAATGGATGAATTGTCCGTAGCTCAGTGCTTATCTTTTGTTAAGCATCTTGAGTGGATCCCTTCCATGTATTTTGTTGCCATGTTTGGGTGCTGTAGCATGTTCATCTTGTTGCATTTAGATGGCTACTTGCTGTATATCGCAGACCGTTGTCATATTTGAATTGCTTGCCATTTCCAAACCGTAACTCCGATTCCGGTGATCTTTATATCGTTTTCAAGCGATTTCATCTCATCTTTCCAGTGGCACACTTGGATTTCCAAGTTAAGGCCAGGTTCTTCTATTCCTTGTCAAATCATGCATATGCATCGCATACTGCATCCCGCATATCATACCATGTTCATGTGTTGGTTGTTTACTATGTTGTGTGCTTCTTTCCGGTGTTGGCTTCTTCGGGTTGGGTTCCGGTAACGTCGCGTTTGTGAGGACCCGTTCATCTACGTCCGTTTGTCTTCTTCATGGACTCGTTCTTCTTCCTTGCGGGATTTCAGGCAAGATGACCATACCCTCGAAATCACTTCTATCTTTGCTTGCTTAGTTGCTTGCTCTTTTGCTATGCCTATGCTGCGATACCTACCACTTGCTTACCATGCCTCCCATATTGTTGAACCAAGCCTCTAACCCACCTTGTCCTAGCAAACCGTTGATTGGCTATGTTACCGCTTTGCACAGCCCCTCTTATAGCGTTGTTAGTTGCAGGTGAAGGTTGAAGTTTGTTTCTTGTTGGAACATGGAGATGTTGTTCCTTGTTGGAACATGTTTTACTTGTTGGGATATCACAATATCTCTTATTTAAATTAATGCATCTATATACTTGGTAAAGGGTGGAAGGCTCGGCATTATGCCTGGTGTTTTGTTCCACTCTTGCCGCCCTAGTTTCCGTCATATCGGTGTTATGTTCCCGGCTTTTGCGTTCCTTACGCGGTTGGGTATAATGGGAACCCCTTGACAGTTCGCTTTGAATAAAACTCCTCCAGCAAGGCCCAACCTTGGTTTTACCATTCGCCACCTAGCCTTTTTCCCTTGGGAGTCGCGCATCCCGAGGGTCATCTTTATTTTAACCCCCCGGGCCAGGCTTGTCTAAATGTTGGTCCGAAATGGGCAGCCTGCGGGGCCACCTTGGGGAAACTTGAGGGCTGGTTTTTACTCGTAGCTTGACCTATCCGGTGTTTCCCTGAGAACGAGATATGTGCAGCTCCCATCAGGATGTCGGCACATCGGGCGGCTTTGCTGGACTTGTTTTACCATTGTCGAAATGTCTTGTAACCGGGATTCCGAGTCTGATCGGGTCTTCCCGCTAGAAGGTCTATTCCTTCATTGACCGTGAGAGCTTGTCATGGGTTAACTTGGGACACCCCTGCAGGGATTTGAACTTTCGAAAGCCGTGCCCGCGGTTATGGGCAGATGGGAATTTGTTAACGTCCGGTTGTAGAAAACCTGAAGTTGACCTTAATTAAAATGCATCAACCGCGTGCGTAACCGTGATGGTCTCTTTCCGGTGGAGTCCGGGAAGTGAACACGGTGTTGGAGATTATGCTTGACGTAGGTTGTTTTAGGATCACTTCTTGATCATACTTTTATCGACCATGCTTTGCCTTCTCTTCTCGCTCTCATTTGCGTATGTTAGCCACCATATATGCTAGCCGCTTGCTGCAGCTCCACCTCATACCTTTACCTTACCCATAAGCTTAAATAGTCTTGATCGCGAGGGTGCGAGATTGCTGAGTCCCTGTGGCTCACAGATACTTCCAAAAACCAGCTTGCAGGTGCCGATGAGTCCATGCAGATGACGCAACCAAGCTCAGGAGGAGCTCGATGAAGACCTTGTCCTTTATGTTGTTTTGTTCTAGTTGATCAGTAGTGGAGCCCAGTTGGGGTCGATCGGGGACCTTTGTCGCATTCAGGGTTCTTCTTTTATTTTGGCTCCGTAGTCGGACCTTGATTATATTTGGATGTTGTAATGCTTTATTCATGTAATTGTGTGAAGTGGCGATTGTAAGCCAACTATGTATCTTTTTCCCCTATTGTATTACATGGGTTGTGTGAAGATTACCTCACTTGCGACATTGCTTTCAATGCGGTTATGCCTCTAAGTCGTGCTTCGACACGTGGGAGATATAGCCGCATCGAGGGCGTTACAGAGACCTTGGGAGAGAGGTGGATGGCAGATGGAGGTCAAAGGGCTCTCCTCCCAATAAGCACGCGCAGGGGTCTGATCGCACGCCTCTCGTACTCAAATAGCTACCCTGCATGGCGCCTCCTAGCTAATAAAAAATGGGACGCGTGGCGGCACGTAAATGGTACTAGTAAGTAGAACGCCCACGGTTTCAATAATACTTGTGTTTCCGATTGTAACGTGACATCACTTGTTCCAAAATGACTTTGTTGATTGTTAATGTGTGCGCCTTCGCAAATCGGACTGCAAATTTACCACATCATGTTGGTGCCATGTCATGGCACCAAGCCAAGTTTCATTATTTTCATGCGTGTTTTGGATTTACAGGAATTAAAAAACTAAGTTTCTCAATGTTTCCAACCCAGCCACGACGCCCAAAATTTTGAATTTCATTCCCATTTCATGCATGGAACCTAGAAATTTACCCGAGGACACACATGTCATTTTTCAACCAACTTTAGTGCACTGGAACATGTGCTTGTATTTCAAATTTGAATTATGCACACAAAGGTGTCACGTTCCCTCCCAGAACCACGAGCCTTCTTGAGAGAAGCTCCGATTTGCAAGAAGCTTATACCAAAATTTGTTCCTATTCAGCCAATTTTTTTTACCACGGCATGGTACTACCATGACATGACACCATACCAAGTTTCATGATTTTAAAACCAAGTTTCTCAATGTTCTCGACCGAGCCACGATGCCCAGATGTTTGAATTTTATTCTCATTTTTTGCATGAGACCTACTCCCTCCTTCCATCTATATAGGGCCTAATGTGTTTTTCAAGACAGCCTTTGACTATTGACAAGATTAATAGCACATGAGATGTATACTATGAAAATTATATTATTGGAAGCTCCTTTGACATACAAATTTGAAGGTATGCTTTGTGTAAGTTGCATGTCATATATTATTGCTCTAATGTTTGGTCAAAGTTAGCCTCGAAAAACGCATTAGGACCTATATAGATGGAAGGAGGGAGTAGAAATTCACCCGAGGACACAAATATGATTTTTCAACCAACTTTGGTGCACGGGAGCATGTGCTTGTAGTTAAAATTTGAATTATGCACATTAAATGACCAAAAACTCAATTAATGTGTAAATAAGGCCAAGCGAAGCAGAATAATTCCAAAATTTAACAGGGCACTCATGTAGTTCTATGTTGCCTTTGTAAATAAACTCAAGGGGGACAACGTATATCATTTCGCACTCAAAGGTGGCACGTTCCCTCACAGAACCACGAGCCTTCTTGAGAGAAGATTCGGTTTGCAAGAAGCTTATACCAAAATCCGTTCCTATTTGGCCAAAAAATTTACCCCAACATGGTAGTACCATGACATGACATCCATGCCAAGTTTCATGATTTTCAGATGTGTTTTGGATTTACAAGAATTTTAAAACCAAGTTTCTCAATGTTCTCGGTCGAGCCACGATGCCCAGATGTTTTAATTTTATTTTCATTTCTTGCATGGGACCTAGAAATTCACCCGAGGACACAAATATGATTTTTCAACCAACTTTGGTGCACGAGAGCATGTGCTTGTAGTTCAAATTTGACTTATGCACATTAAATGACCATAAACTCAATTAATATATAAGAAACGATAAACGAACCCGGAATAATTCTAAAATTTAACAGGGCACTAATGTAGTTCTATGTTGCCTTTGTTAAGAAACTCAAGGGGGGCAGCGTATATCATTTCACACTCAAAGGTGGCACGTTCCCTCTTAGAATCACGAGCTTCCAAATTGGCCCAATTTTTTACCACAACATGTTAGTGTCATGACATGACACCATGTCAAGTTTCATGATTTCCACGCGAGTTTTGGATTTACATGAATTTAAAATCAAAGTTTCTCGATGTTCTCGGCCAAGTCATGACGCCCAGATGTTTGAATTTCATTCTCATTTCTTCCATGGGACCTAGAAATTCAACCAAGGACACACATGTGATTTTTCAACCCACTTTGGTGCACCGGAGCATGTGCATGCAATTCATATTTAGATTATGCACATTAAAAGTCCAGAAACTCAATTAATGTATAAAAAGGCCAAATGAACCTGAAATAATTCCAAAATTTAACAGGGCACTCATATAGTTCTATGTTGCCTCTGTAAATAAAATCAGGGTGGAGGCAGCGTATATCGTTTCGCACACAAAGGTGACACGTTCCCTCTCAGAACCGCGAGGCTTGTTGAGAGAATCTCCGGTTTTGCAAGAGGCTTATACCAAAACTTGTCCCAATTCAGCCAAAAATTATACGTATGAAAACAGGGTTCAGATTATCCCAAACATCTCGCTACCTAGACCAATAATGTACTATGATTTGAATTCAACATAAAATGGATACAAATATTTGAATTGGAGAGCGTATGGTACATGTAGTTCATAGTGAAATATGATTACTGCTATATGTATGTTTTTTGTTATTAAGATAATATTTAAATTATTGTATAACTTGACAACAATCGTATTCAAATAAGGAAAATTGATTCAAATTTAGTCCATATGGTAGACGAGAATATATATGTTCACATGGTGGAGTAAAATGTTCATATATGATGGAAGATCAAAATGTACGACTACATCAATTATAAACCGCAAGGTCACCTAACGATATATTCGAATTCAACATAACGTGGATTCAAAAATTGAAATTCGAGATCATGGCATCTGTAATCATATAAAAAGGGACATTACTCTTTATTTGGTGGGAATTGATTTGTTTTTTGTTGTTGTTGAGGGAAGTGCGAATCAATTTGGCACTGTGCAGGGTAATCTTGTTCTCCCAAATTTTTTACATTTTTCTTGTAGTTTTTTCAATGGCATCTATAGCAATATAGTAAAAGGGGACATGAATCTCTTGTGTCTTGTATGAATTATTTTTTTACATGTTAAGTTTGTTTTGCCGCAAAACTATTATTTAAATGCTTTTAAATATTAAACCATTACCAAAACTATTTCTACTTGGGTAGAAAATTGATGTGGCATTGCATAATTGGTAACCCCAATTTAGGTGCCACTTTGGTATATTATTGAAACTATAATAGGTGGGAACAAAAAAACAGAAAAGTATAAATAAAGGGAAAAGCCAAGGGAAAAGGAAAAGGCCCCCTGGCCCAACTGGCCCAGCTGGCCGATGGACCGGCCGGCCCAGCCAACGCCTCCTTATCCTCCCCTGCCCACTACCAAGCCCTAACCGCACCCACTCCCTTCGCCACGAACCCCACTCACTCCTCCCTCTACTCCCAAACTGGATCGGGAAAACGGCGCCCCGACCCCCATCGCCTCGACGTGCATCGCCGCCCCATCGCGCCTCGGTCCTCCACCGTGGCACCACCTCGCAGGCGCCGCACCTCCCGACCTCCTTCCTCTTCCTCGTGCACCACGTCGTCCTTACTCCCGCCGCGCCGGATTGCCCCGTCCCCGCCTTTCCTCGTCGGTCCTCACCGCGCCCTCGCCGCCTTGCCGGACTTCCTCCCCAACGTCGCTATCGTCCCCGACCTCCGCCAAGCCCATTGCCCCGACCTCTGCCTTCCCCTGTGAGCGCCATGCCAATTCCCCTCGTCTCCCCTCTGTTCGTCGTTCCGTTGTGCCACCCCGTGCCGCCGGAGTTCCGGCCAGTGGCCGCGGTCACCGCGACCGTGCCCACCTCCTCGCCCGTGCCCTGGCGCGCTCACCGCGCCGCGGTCGTGCCCCTGCTGTGCTTCGGCGCCGCCCGTGCTGCTGCTCCTAGTGGCTGATCTGCTAGCTGCCGCTACTGCTCGTTTGCTGCTGCCTCCGTCCGTCTCTGGCCGCCTCCGCTCAGGGCCGCGCCCCTGCTCCCCGCACCCACCTCGCCTTCGTCCGGCCGTGCCATCGCCGCCCTAGCGCACGCGCGCCGCTGCCCCTGAGTCACCTCCACCCGTTGCGCCGCGACCACACGCCCGGCGCCGGCGCTCCGGCGCACA
>NC_041380.1:314146036-314283730 GCF_002162155.2 Triticum dicoccoides | reverse complement strand
AAGAGGCTTTAAAAAATGAATAATAAATAAAATAATAATTAAATAACTAATTAACTTAATTAATCTTGATTAATTAAACTAAACAATTAATTAAAGTAATTAATCATGATTAAGATTAACCAAATGGCTAATTAAGCTAACTGCTGTTAGTTAATTATCTAGTCAATGACAGTGGGGCCCACCCCCCTAATTAATCCTGATTAGGTTAATTAAACTGGATAATTAAATGTGTCACTGAAAGGTGGGACCCACCTGTTAGGTTGACCAGGTCAACTACTGATGCCATGCTGACGTAAGCAAACACTATTCTGGATAATGTTGATTTAATTAATTAAATAAATCCTAAAAATGATTTCAATCTTTTAAAATTAATATAAAATAAACCGTAGCTCGGATGGAAAAACTTTGTACATGAAAGTTGCTCAGAATGACGATACGAATCCGTATACGCAACCCGTTCGTCCGCCACGCATCCCTAGCATAGCAAACACACAAATTTCCCCCTCCGGTTCATCTATCCGAAAACACGAAACACCGGGATAATTTCCCGGATGTTTTCCCCCTTCACCGGTACCACCTCGTACCATGTTAGGGCACACCTAGCATCGCGCTTTGTCATGTCATGCATCATCATGCATTTGTTTGCATTATATTTATTGTTTCTTACCCCTCTTCTCTTGCTAGACACAGAGACCGACGCCGCTGCTACCCAGTAGGACTACGGTGTTGATGACCCCTCTCTCTTGCCAAAGCAACCAGGCAAGCCCCCCCTTGATCACCAGATATCGCCTACTCTCCTCTATATTGCTTGCGTTAGAGTAGTGTAGCATGTTACTGCTTTCCGTTAATCCTATCCTGATGCATAGCCTGTCCTTGCTACTACTGTTGTTACCTTTACCTGCAATCCTAATGCTTAGTATAGGATGCTAGTTTATCATCAGTGGCCCTACATTCTTGTCCGTCTGCCACACTATACTACTGGGCCATGATCACTCGGAAGGTGGTCACGGGTATATACTTATATACATAATATATGATACTTGTGGTGACTAAAGATGGGTCGGCTCGTAGGAGTACCCGCGAGTGATTCACGGATTGGGTCCGAAAGGACGTTTGTCCCGACGGCCCTCTGAGTGGATCTTTGTGGCAGAGCGACAGGCCAGGTTGAGACCACCTAGGAGAGAGGTGGGCCTGGCCCTGGTCGGCGTTCGCGGTTATTTCAAGATAACACGTTTAACGAGATCTTGGTATTTGATCTGAGTCTGGCCACTGGCCTATACGCACTAACCATCTACGCTGGGACAATTATGGGCACTCGATGTCGTGGTATCAGCCAAAGCCTTCGTGACGTCAGCGACTGAGCGGCACGCATCGGATTGGACTGGAATGCCTGCTAGGCTATGTCTGCTTCCGGACGCCCTCACAACGTGCAGGTGTGCAATGGGCGATGGGCCCAGACCCCTGCGCCATAGGATTTAGACCGGCGTGCTGACCTCTTTGTTGTGTCTAGGTAGGGCTGCGACGTGTTGATCTTCCGAGGCAGGGCATGACCCAGAAAAGTGTGTCCAGCCAAATGGGATCGAGCGTGTTGGGTTATGTGGTGCACCCCTGCAGGGAAGTTAATCTATTCAAATAGCCGTGATCTTCGGTAACAGGACGACTTGGAGTTGTACGTTGACCTTATGACAACTAGAACCGAATACTTAATAAAACACACCCTTCCAAGTGTCAGATACAACCGGTGATCGCTCTCTCACAGGGCGACGAGGGGAGGATCATCAGTTAGGATTATGCTACACGATGCTACTTGGTGAACTTTCTATCTACTCTCTTCTTCTGCTGCAAGATGGAGGTCACTAGAAGCGTAGTCTTCGAAAGGACTAGCTATCCCCCTCTTATTCTGGCATTCTGCAGTTCAGTCCACCTATGATACCCTTATTCCATTTGATACCAATGCATACATATGTAGTGTAGCTCCTTGCTTGCGAGTACTTTGGATGAGTACTCATGGTTGCTTTGCTCCCTCTTTCCCCCCTTTCTTTACCCGATTGCTGCGACTAGACGTTGGAGCCCAGGAGCCAGACGCCACCGTCGACGACGACTCCTACTACACCAGAGGTGCCTACTACTACGTGCAGCCCGCTGACAACGACCAGGAGTAGTTTAGGAGGATCCCAGGCAGGAGGCCTGCGCCTCTTTCGATCTGTATCCCAGTTTGTGCTAGCCTTCTTAAGGCAAACTTGCTTACTTATGTCTGTACTCAGATATTGTTGCTTCCGCTGACTCGTCTATGATCAAGCTCTTGTATTCGAGCCCTCGAGGCCCCTGGCTTGTATTATGATGCTTGTATGACTTATTTTATTTGTAGAGTTGTGTTGTGATATCTTCCCGTGAGTTCCTGATCTTGATCATACACGTTTGCGTGTATGATTAGTGTACGATAGAATCGGGGGCGTCACACCCTCCCCCACCTTCTCCTCTGTCGATGACATCGGCTTAGGGCTTATGCTAAATTCTTTGTTGTCATCACTGCTATTGCAATGCATCAATCAGTCATCGGCGAGCCCCATGTGACCGAAAATGAAACCACATGAGGTTGGGGAAGAGGTAGGAGCCTCGCCCGCGAGTGCATGCAGGCCGACAGAGTGAAATAGTCCTCTTTATTACCACTGCCATCGGCTTGAACATGACCTCCTCGTGGTGGCATGCCCACTCGGCGGTTCATCGCACTACAGTAGCACCTTTATCGGATCCACTCGCAGATCATACACCGTTGGCATGGATGCCGCCCCAAATCTAGCGAGCCCCTTCCCTCCTTACTCCTTTGCAGTTGCAATACCACATTGTTCAAAAAACCTGACACACACCTAAGAACCCCAAGCGAGACTTTTTCGCTTGTGGGGCCGTGAAAGCAAGGTATAACACAAATTCCTCTGTGTTAGCAATTTGGTATATGAATCTCGTTGCTCAGAACATTACACACATGCAAAGAGGATTCACTTGCAGCAGATGGATATGGGCGATCTTTTAAAGCTTTACGTAAACCAAATGCTAGGTTACTATTAGCGACCACTGAGAGAAAAACTAGATGTTGCGCTGATAGATACACACGAGAATTAAGTCCAAATCAACGAAAAGCAAGTCCAAATCAAGGAGATGCAAGCTCAAGTCAATGAGATGCAAGCCCGGAGAAGAAAATGTAAGATGCTTCAGCTTGCACTCCATCCGTCCCAAACTAAGTGAATCCTCTGCTGATCCAGAACATTACACATATGTTGTTGTAATGATTTAATCCATTCTCCCTTGGATCAGCACGAACATTTCTTCGGGAGCCATTGCAATTTTAAGCACTTAGTTATAGAAACTACTATTCCCTCCGTCCCAAAATAAGTGTTTTAACTTTGTACTAGCTCTAGTACAAATTTGTATTAAGCTCAAGGCACTTGTTTTGGGACGGAGGGAGTATGTTCTTACTAATATGCACCTTGAATCAATAACAAAAGTTCTAACAGCTCGGCATTATATTTCGTATGTATCCTATATCATGTTTAGAATTAAACATGTTATGGAAACATATGCCCAAATAAAAGCTTGTATACAAACATTTGAAAAGGAGTAAAATATTTTTCTTTTTTGAAAATCAAGATGTAGAGGATCTACGAGATGAAGAAATTTAATCTCCTAAAAATAACTTTTTTGAAATAAAGCATACGATTTGGATTTATTTAAAGGATACAAATTGGATTTATAGGATATGGAATTTGTGAACCCTCCCGCAAAAAAGAAGAAGAGGAATTTGTGAACCCGCCGGGTTTTGGTACAGCTACCTGCCCGTCCCGTTTTCTTTCACCCCGCCTTCGTCCATCAATCCAGAGTCCAGACACGCCACGCGCTTGCCTCCTTTTCCCCTCTCCTCGCGCACCTTCCCCTTCCTTGTCCACCACCCTCCAGACCAAACTTCCCCGTCCAAGCAAACAATCGAAAAAAAGGGAGGGCGAATTCCGCGCGCCGACGACCTCCCTCGCCGCCGTGTTGGCACTACATGGCCTCGTCGCCCTCGGCGCTCTTGTCCGACTGCCGCCTCCGCTCCTCCGCCGCCTCGCCGAGCACCGTCCGCAGCCTGCATCAGCCTCCTCCTCCTCCCCCGCCACAGCAGCCTCGACTCGTCGTCGTCCTCTGCTAGGTTTCTCGCCAGCCGCGCTTCCCCACCCCACCCCCCGGCGCGCCAATTTGGCGGGCGTCAGGAGTCTAGGGTTTGCTGCCTCCCGTGTTTGATTTGATGACTAGGGTTGGTGCCACCGGCGAGGAGTTCGCGCTGCTGGGCAGATTCCTCACGCTTGCTTCCATTCCCATGGCTGGAAAGATACGAATACGACCGTCCGTGTTAGGTTCTATTCGTGTACTACCAGTTACAGTCTCTTTTTGTTAAGAAGCTTGCAATCTTAGGGCTCGGGAGGAAACTAAGATCTCAAGTGCGGTGACTTTTTTTTGTGTGTGGAAACTTGAGAGAGTTTCAAAGAGGGAAAATCAGTGTTGGAGGTTGATTTGGAGGGATTTGTAAGCCAGAGAGGCGGAATAGAAGGGACTGGTGGTGGTAAATCGAGGGGATTTCACCATGGTGGGGAAGGATTTGGTGCTGCAAAGGAATGCTCCTGTGGATATCCGTGAGATTGCTGCCAAGGCCACGCTTCGGGAGGTGCGGCAGAATGGGCACACCTATGTGGAGCTCCGGCGCGTCGGGAAGCGCGTCATCTTCTTCTGCACCATCTGCCTCACCGAGTGCTTCAGCGACAATGTGCTGTTTGATCACCTCAAGGGGAATCTGCACTCACGGCGGTATGCCGAGGCCAAGGTCACCCTGTTTGGGCCCATGCCATGGCCGTTCAATGATGGTGTGCTCTTCTTCAACAACTCACGCGAGAATGATCCACTCTTGCTGGACTCAAGCTCGCATAACACCAGCGAACTTGCTCTGGTTCCCCATCCTGACTTTGCAGGGAATGGCACTGAGGTGACATCAAGGTTGAGAGATGGTTCGAGCTCCCACAATGGTGCAAAAGGCTCATTCAGTGGTGCAAATGGACGTCCGAATGGTAGATCTTCTGCCATAACTGAAGATAGTGCTCTGTCAAACCGCAGCGAAACCGATGGTCCGCTTGTTATTCCTAGCGTGTTGATAAAGGATGTTGTGTTGAATTTGCCTGTGCATCTCCTGGGTTATGGAAACATTGCGTACAAGATTGCTGAAACTAGCGAAGGTCGTAAGAAGATCAGCAAAATCTGGTGTGCTTGGGTAGGAGAAGAAGCCTCACAGGGCTCTGAGGCATGTACCATCTATGAACAATCTGGTTTTGCCATAGTCAACTTCTCTTATGCATATGAGTTGGGAAGGAAGTGGCCTTCTGAAGATCAGGACCTTCCCATCTCTGCTGGATCTTTCTTTGTCATTGATGAGGCTGGACATCGTGGAAAGCGAAGGAAGAAGTCGTTTTCTGATCAAGAAGCATCTTCAGAAGAGTCTAATGGCCATACCCATGACAGCAGAAGTCAAGCTATTGTTACTGGCTCCCCAACAGGTACCTCATGCAATCTTCAAGTCAGCCCCTTGTCCAGCAAGTCTATGAGGAGAGAGCTGAGGAAGCAGAAGCGACTTGCTGCTGAGAAAGTTTGTGATATTTGTGGACGATCAATGCTTCCTGGAAAAGATGTAGCCACCTTGCTGAACTGCAGCACAGGAAACCTAGCTTGCAGCAGTAGAAACTCCAGTGGGGTTAGTAATTCCAAACACTTTCTGTTTCATTTAGGCAAAGCGAGCCCTAATTACTTCTCTTTATAGAGGAAAAAACAGAAAGAAAATACAATAAGAAAGTTAGGTCTTGAAAAAGTCTTTTGTGAGTAGAGACATAACTATGTTTAACTGTTATCTGAGATTCCTTAGTACAGTACAAACATATGCTGCTTTCTTTTCAAACAAATTTAGCTAGATAATTCCATCTTTAAATTCAAAGCCTTATGCTGTGACAACATGTTTTTTTTCCAGGCTTTTCATCTATTCCATACTTCATGCTTACTTCACTGGACAATTTTGTGCCAATACGAGGTGCTGGCTGATCAAATTGCAAAGATGGGAAAGAGCAAACGAGGAAGAAAGGCGAAAACAGCTCCAAAGAGCAAAATAATGTCCATCCTTTGCCCAGAATGTCAGGGTACAGGGATTCACGTCGAGGGAGATGAGCTCGAAAAGCCAACTATTTCGTTGTCTGAGGTTTGGAGGAGCACATGATCAGCTACTGTCTACACTTTGAGCTTTGTGTGAATAAGATGGTCCTGAAAACTGGATTTATTTTTGCAGATGTTTCGCTACAAGCTGAAGTCTATCGAAGCCCACAAGGCGTGGATGAAGACCCCTGAGGTGCTGGAGAACTGTTCCACTGGGCTCCATTTCCCTGCGGAACATCTGGAGAACGCCGAGGTATCATCAGTACACATTTAAGCTCCCTTTGTTTGCTGTTTTGCTGACGAGTCTACTTGGATCTGAACTCACCACAACCACATTCACATTCCCTTTGTTGCAGGAGCAGGTGATGCCACTGAAGTCACTTCCTTTCTTTGCAGCTGATGGATATATGGCATAATTCGTGGGTTAAGCTCATGGACCAGGCCTCGCTAACGCCAGAAATGAGCTATACTTTTCTGCCAGAGCCTTTGTAAATCTACTAGAACAGCTGTAAATAAGCATGCATGACTATACTGGGAACAGTGTATGCTAGAGATGCTGACATTTATTTTGCTTGTAATCGTGTTGTATCTATGATGTTTATGTTCGCAGACACGCCTGTCTGCCAACCAGGTACAATCCAGCAAAACTGCTAGACTGGGTTGTAGTAACCATAAACAATATACATGTTCCACTGCTCACGATCTTTATTTTGCTTGAGACATGGCCACATTATTTCTCCACTATCGCTTGGTGTATTCGTGTTGTCAACCTGGTTGTGTACAATATTGATGCTGATTTGAGGAGTGATTGTTCATAGGAAATTGGATCAACGGAAACTTATCCTAGTGCTGCTGCTTATCTGAATAGTAGTATCCATAAACAATATACATGTTGCACTGCTCACGATCTTTATTTTGTTTTAAGATGTGGTTAAAATGGCTACATAATTTCTGAACCATCGCTTGGTGTAATCATGTTGTCAAACTGCTTGTACAATGTTGATGATGTTGAGCTTGATTTGAGGAATGATTTTGTTCGTAGGAGATTGAATCAATGGAAATTGATCCGAGTGATGCTTCTTATCTGATCGTGAATTTTTAGATACATGGCTTCTCACAAACGTTAGCTGAGAGGGGAATTCTTTGGCAAATTTAGTTGGTAAGAGGCGGCAAAATCCTGCTCTTTTTTGCCGCAAAAGCTTTCTAACTAGAAAATGTGATGTATTTCTGTAAATACATACAACTAAACTAGCCACCTAAAATTATTGCGGTCCTTTTTCTCAGCTTTTCTATGCAATTTTTCAAAGAGTGCTAGCGAGAGAGGTTGAGAGATAGAACTTCATAACACTGATCTCCCTTCTAACTTTTCAAAGTAACATCCAGAGGAAAACAGGCCAAAGAGACAAAGGAAAACAAAAACAAAAGGCATGCGAGGTTGCCTGCGCCTTGGATCTCAGCGAGATAATGGTGTCATCAGGAAGCCGCCGCTCATCGCGGCGGCCTCACGTTGATCAGGAAGATAACGCAGTATTTCTACAAGAGCATCACCGATCCAAACCATCGAGCAAACTCACACAAACCTCAAGAGAATCAAACTGAAAAGAGTGAACGGAAGGTCAGGAGACCATCATCAGGCCCAGATCTGAATTGGTGGAGGCAGCGTGTGGGATTCAGGAGAAGGGTTTTGTGGCAACTACTACTAGGGTTTCGTTTTTGGCCGCCCGAGGGCAGCTGAGAAATGCTTCGGATTTATATAGACTCGTCGGCCGGGGCGAGGGGAGGGGAGGGACCCCCGGACGGCGGCTGGACCCCGCCGCCGCAGCAGCCTCTGGCTTTTTGCCGGGCCGGCCGCGTGGGTCCGCGTCATCAGACCGATTCTTTTGTCTCTTGGGCCGTTAGCCCGCTCCGGCCAGGCCCAAACAGCCTAGGTCGGTCAGTTCCGGGCTTCCGGCCCCTTCTGGAATCTTCCGTCGCCGTCGCACCGCACGGGGCTGGAGAGGAAAACCCCAGGTCGCAACCCCTCGGCACGAGTCATCGTCCGTCGTCTCTCTCCCCGGATCGCCCCCGCTGGTAGCTACCATCTCAAGCGCTCTCGCCGTCGATTGCTGTTTTTTGGTGGGGAAGTGTGAGGGAGCGGAGGCGGCGATGGCGAGCGGCGGCGGGGCGGTGAGGGAGGTGGGGTCGAGGGCGGAGCTGGACGCGGCGGTCGGCGGCGCGCGGGCCGCCGCGGTGCACTTCTGGGCGGCCTGGTGCGAGGCCTCCAAGCAGATGGACGAGGTCTTCGCGCACCTCGCCGTCGACTTCCCCCACGCGCTCTTCCTCAGGGTACGCACGCGCTGCCTGCTGCACTCTGATTCCTCTCATGTAGTCGCGGTAGATTTGGGTTCGGGCCGGTTTCCGGTGGATCGTGATCCTTCGGCGGCGGTCTAGGCCCCTGGGTACAGATTCGCGGTTCGCGTTTAGGGTTCTGGCGCGTGATTCATGCTGCTGTCCAAGTTACTTTTTTCGCATGTTTGATTATTATTTATATTGTGATTATTCATGTTTATTTAGTTACTAGTAAAAATGCCCGTGCGTTGCAACGGGAAAAAAAAATCAGCTTCCCTAGTACAACGGCTCAAGACCACATGATGCTGCATCACTCACATGCTCTCTATCGCTACCTATCTATCTATTTATCTCATTCAGATATTTCGCGAATTATCGGGCGTTTTATCGACAATAAAAAAATGTGCATGCATGAAGTGGTACACTCTCGGTTATAAAAATATGGAACTGCTGACCTTGATGCATTGGATTTGCGTTAATTGCGATCTCTTTTTTACCAAGGAGACATGTGCATCCCTTCAGACATCACATTTCTTGCTAAATGAACTCTGTGCAAAACACAAACAATTCAAAGAGTATTTATTGGCATGAAAAAAATCCCAGATCATTTTAATTGAGGAACAACATTCATCAGCCGAGCTAATCAGGCATGCAAAGCCAACAGCAACCATAGCATTTTATTGCAACTAAATATAAAATAAATTGCCCCTGAGCTCACAGTTGCATCGGCAGAAATTTTTATGGCACAAGGAATACATTAAAAATCTGATAATCACAGGATCGTCATTGATTCAGTTCAGAATTCCAAGTCAACTCTCATTTTCCTACAGTTCTAAATTATTGCTGGCATCGTACGGTTTGAGGTCATAAATTACATGAAATAAAAATAATTTGTTTTCTCACACTCCACAATAGATCCTTGGTTTTTTTTGAACAAAAATCACAAATGACAGCCACTCCTAACTCTACAACCTTTTAGGATCTCTTTTTCAGTTTCCTTCCACTGAAGACACACCCTAACCTCAGTATTGTCAGACAAAACACATATTCTGCTAAGTTATCCAATACCTCTTAGTCTACCGTGTGCTCTCGAATTTGGTTTCAGTGCAGACTCTTCGGTCTCCGCGGGGCGCTATCCCTACTGCAATCGTCATCCAGCCCACCGCCACTGTAATACGCAACCACGAATGATTTCCACTGCCCCATTGCCCCCTCTGTCCAATCTTGCTTCTCTTGTTTAGATCAGTCCCGCACCCCGCTCGTGTACACATCAATGTGCGTGTGCGATGGCCAGTGCAACATCTCTCTACATTGGCATCATAACAATGTTATGCTTTACCCGGTGCTCCATTGTATACCACCCATTATCTGATGTCCGTAGCAGCCTTATCATCGCAGGACACTCACAGCGGCACAACCTTGTATTCTCACGCAAAGCCTCCCCCTGCTCCAACAGATGTTTTATCATCAGACCAGACCCTCCATCCAGCGCAAATGTGAAGGAGAACTGAATTTTTAATTGATATACATACTGAGCAACCACAAACAGTCTCTTGCATGGTCTTCCGCTTGTCGGGATTCAATCGGCTCTTCCCATGCCTGATACTAAACCCATTTTCCCACTAATACAGGTTGTAAAAGACGTATGCCTCTGTCAGCGAGGCAAATGTGGTGCCCAACTCCGGCTTGACGACCTCTTCTACATGCCTCTGTGAAAGCCCTTATGGACTTCTCAAGAGTACCCATACTAACGGGGCATAGGGTTCGCTCTGTAGGATTCGCTCCCACAAGAACTCTGTGATAAAGCAAAAGCCAAATCAGCGACCTGTCGTTCAAGGCGAAACACTTGAGACACAACAAAATTACCAATACAACGCAAAATGATTAAAAAAGATAAGACAAAAAAAACCACACGGAAGGCCGTGAGGGCTTTCAGAAAAACACACAGGCCAGAGCACTGTTTTTCTTTCCTGAAATTACCCCAAATGGCGCCTGTCCCCCGTTTTTTGGCGACCGCATTCCTGAACTACGGTGCAATTTTATTCACTGAGCGATGCAAAACAGACCCCATCCTCCCACCATAAATCATGAACTCATCACCCACCCTCTGTACACGGATTTAGGTACCAATTTTTTCACTACCCCTACAAAATCTTATGCGCGTGATCTACAGCTCGTTTTTGCATCCAACACTGCATCAAAAATAACTCTAAATGTACTGTATGACGGAAAAATCAAACACACAACTTAAGTCCATGGACGCGCAAAATCTGAGGCGCAGCAACGCAAAATCTTTTTGCAACTCTCGCAGTGACCTGGCAGAACAGCCTAACCTCTTTCAGCAACATAACTACATGCATTTTTTCAGTACAGAACATTGATTCACAATAGCGCCTCTATCAGAAAATTACTTTCACCACAGCACCCTACCCCACCACACGCCAACACTACATCAAAATGAATGCCTAATTCCATTTTCTAACCCTCGTCACAACTCGCCAGAAAATTAGCACAAATATTCACAACACGGAATTCAGACACGCATACCTCTCGATCCACCCTGGTCCCTGGTGACTGCGGATTTGGCTTCATAGCTGACTCACCAGACTCCGCCGGGCCGATGTCCCTAATGTCCTCGTCACCGGGATCACCACAACTGTATTGAGCAGACATCGACGAATCACGCAGCCCAGTCTAACATCGGAAAGGATATCTTGAAAAGCAAGTGCTTATGCGATGCGACAAGCACTATCTGTAGTGTGTAGTTAACATGTGATGTGTATGCGGTTGATTAACTTGAATCCAGCCCCACTTGTGCTTGCAACGTTTCCCTCCCCACATTAGGTATGGGCTCATGAGATAACAGCTGAATTCAACCCGTTTGTGCTTGAAACCCTTGGCTCTTCCCGTTTGTTATAGATAGACTCAGCTATAAGAGTGTGGAATGACAGCTAAGGGTAACCAAGACCACTAACTTGCGATTGAAACCCTTTGTTCTTCCATTAGACTGAATTTAGGTACAAGTATATGGGATCAAGTGGTACCTTTCTCGAACCCTCTGTAGATATTTTTTGCTACTGGTCCGCTGTCTAATAATTTCACCGTGTGATGCCATCGGACCGAGATTCTAGTAAAAGACTGATCTAAACAAATATTTCAACTTTGTGACTATTATCCTTTGCCTATTTTGTAGTGTTCTTTAGTCATATAATTATGATCCATTCTTTATCGTCTGCTAATGACACACCATTTTGTAATTTGGATATCTGAATCCTTTTCTTGTTTATCCTCGTCATGTTGGTAACTTCTGTCAGGTTGAGGCTGAAGAACAACCGGAAATTTCAGAGGCATATGGAGTTACAGCAGTGCCATACTTTGTTTTATGCAAGGTATTTACTGTTTACAGTTGTCATGCAACATGATTTGTTCATGCTAATAAACCTCTTTACATTGTTTGTACTTGATATCAAATCCTGGTAGGGTCACGGACTCACGGTACCCTTCTTCCTTGTTAAAGTTGAATTGCACGAGTTCTCTTGTCCAGTTTTAAAGGGAAAAAAATCAAGCATGTGCTCTGCCCTCATGATGAGGCGTGTGTTGATATTATTGTTAAGAATGATGTATTCTGCAAGCAATGACATAACTTATGTGTGCCCATGCCCCATATACTGTGGGATAATGAAGTTAGATACACACTCCTGCCTACCCTAAAGATTTTGCATGACTGTACTAGTTAATTGGTTCATCCTAGCATGGACGTCTGTTTCTTTTGGTACATGTCATTATAGTGTTGTATGGACAATGAAATGTTCTGTACGACTAGAACCAATCTAATGATATTGCGATGGGGCCTCATGAGGTCGGCGATGTCTTTGTTTGCTAGGCTAGTTAATCAGGGCTTCACTTGGCATTTTGTTGTTATCGTGAGATTCCTTTGTAATGCCAACCTATGTGTCACACAGCCTTGGGATGCTGTGTTTGCCCTGCACATATGTGAGGTTAGGCTGTGAAAAAGGTGATATTTGCTTAGCTCACTACTCCCTCCGTCTGAAAAAACTTGTCCCAAGCTTGTCTCAAATGGATGTATCTAGCACTAACTTGGTGCTAGATACATCCATTTGAGGGACAAGCTTTTTCGGACGGAGGGAGTATATTTTATCGAATGCTTTGGAAGTTTTCTATATTGCCTTCTTTGTAAGAGGTTGTCATTGGTTCATGGTTTATCTCTTTTCAGGAAGGCAAACCTGTTGATACCTTGGAGGGCGCAAACCCAGCCAGCCTGGCCAATAAGGTTGCAAAGTTAGCTGGGCCTGCCAATGTTGCTCAGCCTGCTGCACCTGCTAGCTTGGGGGTGGCTGCTGGGCCTGCTGTACTCGAAAAGGTCCAAGAAATGGCACGGCAAAATGGATCTTCTGCTGCTGAAAGTACACTGAAGAAGCGTTTGGAGCAGCTTGTCAACTCCCATCCTGTCATCTTATTTATGAAGGGAAATCCAGAAGAACCAAGGTGTGGTTTCAGCCGAAGGGTGGTTGACATTTTGAAGCAGGAAGGTGTTGAATTTGGGAGCTTTGACATCCTTACAGATAATGAAGTACGTGAAGGACTGAAGAAGTTCTCTAACTGGCCAACTTTTCCTCAGTTGTACTGCAAAGGTGAGCTGCTTGGTGGGTGTGATATTGTTATTGCCATGCATGAAAGTGGTGAACTGAAGGATGTGTTAAAGGAGCACAACATTCCTCTCACGCAACAAGGAAGCAAAATTGAGGAGCCAGTGATGTCTGAATCTGCAAATGAACAGAGTCCTGAGGCAATTGGGCTTACGGAAGCTCAGAAAGCTCGTTTGGAGAGCCTCACTAATTCTAACCCAGTGATGATATTTATCAAAGGTTCACCTGAGGAGCCCAAGTGTGGATTCAGTGGGAAGGTCGTTCATATTCTTAAGCAGGAGAAGATTCCTTTCTCAAGTTTTGACATTCTTTCAGATGATGAGGTTAGGCAAGGTCTAAAGGTTCTATCAAACTGGCCTAGTTACCCTCAGGTGTACATCAAGGGTGAACTGGTTGGTGGTTCGGACATAGTGATGGAGATGCATAAGAGTGGGGAACTGAAGAAGGTTCTGACTGAGAAAGGGATTATTCGGAAAGAGAGCCTAGAGGACCGACTCGAGGCCCTAATTTCCTCATCCCCAGTGATGCTGTTCATGAAGGGCAACCCAGATAATCCACGTTGCGGCTTTAGTTCGAAAGTGGTGAATGCCTTGAAAGGAGCAGGGATAAGCTTTGGGTCCTTTGACATTCTATCTGATGAGGAAGTTAGACAAGGTCTGAAGACATACTCGAACTGGCCCACCTTCCCCCAACTCTACTACAGATCAGAACTGATGGGGGGCTGTGACATTGTTCTCGAGCTGGAAAAGAGTGGAGAGCTGAAGTCCACTCTCTCGGAGTAGCGGATATTCTGGCGCTATATTGTCGTCGTCTTATGGTGTTTCTGAGCATCTGTCCTATATCGTATTGCTCTATTGATGGCATTGTTATGCCAATGTATTTCGTAGATCCATCTTTTAAACTTGGATATCGTAGTGCTACGTTTGCTTGAAATGTGACAGCTGCAGAAGAAATAACTTATAAGACCTCTTAAGTGGCCTGTTAGTCTTGTATTACCCCTTCATTTTTGCTGCCTTGGTTCAGGCTGGATGCTGGAGAACACAAGTATTAGCCATCATTTCACAGTTCAAAGACATATGATTCGTAAAGTTTATGAAGTGTTCGTGTATGCCCCTGCTAATATAATGTCATGGTTGTTCTCCAGGCCATGGTTGGTTTTGTTGGAAACTTTTCATACATTATGGTACGTTAAGTTAGATGCAAAATAGAAAGATGCTGCAGATACGCCATGCTGACCCTCCTCCCTTTAAATTCCATTTGATTGTCTTCTTAACATGTATTGTTGCACAGTTACATTTTCGCCAACATGCGACATGGATTTTCCTGCGCGAACAGTAAAAATCCGAAAACAATAGACAAAACTTTTTTAAATGTGGTTGAACATCAACGTATGTTATAACCTGTAAAATTTCACTTACAAAAGACATCTGTGTACGCCGGTAAACCACAAAAACAAAATTCAGGACTCAAAAAGACGCATTTGGAGCACTCACTTCTGTTTTTTCGGCTCAGACCACTATGGATACCTTTTTGTGGCGAAATTTTGCAGGATTTTAGAACACTTGTTGATGTTCGTCAGGAAAAAAAATCATTTTTTTTTACAATTTTATCAGAAATTGCTGTTCATGCGGGTGCACTATGCTACAAACCTGTGGAGAACTGGGCAGCAATTTGTTTATGGCAAGTTTCAGACTCGAGTAAAATATCAAATAAATTCCGGTAACTAACTAGATAAATTACATGGTGAAATAAGTTGGTCCTGAGAGTTGCAGTAAAATTATCCTGATGCCTTTGTTGAGCTTAGGGCTTCCTTCTCTGCATCTCCAGCCTTCTTTTCTTCTCTCATACGAGCCCTTGACAAAACGTGGTCATATCTAAGTTCATAGGCATAGCAGCTTGCAGCAGTTGAATGAAAGTTTCAACATCCTTGAGATCACCTTCGTCTCCAAGATACTTGAGTATCATCTCAATCATCGCAGGCCTCGGGATCCAGCCGCTCCTCGGAGCGTAAACACAAAGGGCATTTTTTGTCAACTCATAGGCTTTCGCAGCATCACCTTTCTCAGCATAGCCGATTGCCACGATGGCCCAACTGCTCGAAGGAGGCATCTTTCCCTTCTTCAAGAAGTCATCCAGCAGCGCTTCGGCCTTGTCCAGCATGTCCTTCTGTCGGTATCCAGTGATCAAGACATTCGGAACATGGAAGTCGAATGTGTTTTCGCTCGACTCCCACTCTTTCAACAAGGCCTCAGCTTCTTCAATTTCATCAAGTCTCACAAGCATTGCAAGCATTGTAGTGTAGTCCTTATTAATATGCCTCTTGCAGTTTGACATTTGGAGTGCCCACAGCCTCTTCACCTCTGACTTGTCCCCCAGCTGGCCGTAGAGGGACATCAGGTGGTTGTAGGTATCTGAATCTTTTATGTCAATTTTTGCTTCTGCTTTCTTTAAGGCAGAGATTGCCTTCTCCCTTAGGTTGCCCTTAATGTAGTTGCTCGCCGCAACGGCATAGGTATTCCAATCGACTACAATTTGAGGCTCACACTCCATATCTTCCAGGGTGTTCTCCATCCCGAAAAAATCTGCCCGTGTGCCATAAGAGTTTATGCAAATTCTGTAGCTGAAGTTGTCAGGCATGATACCACTCCTTTTCATCTCTGCTATCACTGAAGGGACCTTCTCATGCTGTCCTATGTTAGTATAGAGGCCCATGAGGTTGTTGTAGGGGAGACTGCAGAACACAAAACCCAGCTCTTTCATCTTCTGAAAATGAGCCAAGGATTCATCAACCATGAGTTCTCGTGTGTAGCAGTTCAGGAGTGCACCGTAGGGTTTCTCCGTCTTATCTTTATCAGGCAGTTGATTGAAATAGGCTTCTGCTGCTCCGATTCCACGAACTTGACCGATCAAATCCAGGTGAACAGCATGATCCTTTGGCAAAAATCTGACATGACCCTTAGCACTCATCCATTCGGAGACCTGTGCAAAGTAAAGGTTTGGAAAGAAACTGATGAGGCATTTCAAGGGTATGCAAAATACCCCATAATTACTAGCGACAAACTATAGGGATTAGGCCTTGATTGGATTGTCGTTTCTAGCGCTTTTGCCCCTGTAAAATATACAGACCACGATCCGTCGTTTTGATTCTCAGGTGAAATTTGCACATGGCAGGTAAGATACACTTGGAAAACAAATACAGGTGTATAAAAACACACCGATTCCAAGCATGGCCTTATTATTATTTTATAAATACTTCAAGGGTTTAATGGCTTACATGCTGCAAACCCCTGGTTGCCATAGTTTGACGTTAACTCTAAACATGAATGCAGATGCAGGTTAACTGGCGCAGAAGTATTTTAACTACAGACCACATTGAGTTAAAAATAAAACACATGCCAGATTAAACTCCTCATTCCACTAAACTTCAAGTCTGTGACATACGGCAGATAAAAATAAATTGAACACGACATCCTCTTCTTTATACACCATGTGCTACTGTTCCGTACTCGGATCATCTAGTCATGCAAAGTCATAACTCATAACATCTAAGCAATGAGTCGAAAGGAAATCTTCCTTGCAGTTCTTTCAACGCCTCTTTGGATTGTAAGATTTTCATAGGTATTTTGGTTCTTAGAACTGGGTTGCCAAAATCCTACGTGATACATTCGATGTACCCAATTCCATATGAATCTCCACATGAACTTCCGTTTCCCCATTGAGAAGTCCAAGTATCCACGTGATTATGCAGCATGGTAACAATGAGAAACATATCGGGTCACCATCTCAGAAATGTCCTACTCGCATCTGTCAGTGGCAGGGAACTTCCCGCATTTCTCCGCAAGAGATAAAGGGGCGAAGAGAACCATGGGAAGCTACTGCCGCATTTCATCGAATAGCCGACGGGCAGCTAATGGGGCACGGGGAGGGTAGTACCTCGAGGGCCTGGCGGTGGCGGCGGCGCTTGCGGAGCTCTTTGACGATGCGCTCGAGCTCCACGGGGCGGAGGCGGTTGCGGGGCTTCTCCGCCCAGCGCTCGATCTCCGGCACCAGAAGCGTGTCCGGGTGGCCCAGCGGCCACAGCGTGGACTGCAGGCCCGGGGGTCGCCGCGGCGGCCTCTCGGCGCTGTTGGAGGGAGGAGAGGATGCGGCGCGCACAGGGAGGAGCAGAGGAGTGGGATTGTGGGGACGGACTCGGCCTTGGAGAAGCCTGCCGCGCCCCAAGTGGAGAAGGCGGCGCCCGGCGGCGAAGAGGGAAGAGGAGGCCATGGCTTGGGGTTTTTTCTTTCCCTTTGGCTACTTGGGTTTAAGGAAAGTTTGTTTGCTTCAGCATCAATAGGAGCGGTTTTACGTTTTACTAAAAAAATATCGCGTTTCTTCTTTTAGATGTCAACTTGACTAACTAACATAAAGAATGTTTTAAATTTCATAAATCATGGAGTGTATTGAGAAAATATTAAAGCCTGTCTCAATATACTACTTTAGTAATAGTAAAAAAAAAGATATGCATAAACCCTAAAAAGGGTTACACCTTGAAAATGGTTACATTTTAGGTATCATGATAAGAAGCACCGTAAAATTTGATCTTTGCCCAATATTGAGGTTTTCGGTTTGATGTGATGATTACTTTATGTCAACAATAAAAAGTGATCAAATATTTGAAAACTATGTAAACAAAGGCAAAACATGTGCATTTATCAGAAAATTAGATTGGGTTCTTTTTTCACAAAATAAGACATAAATTGTTTGGCATTACATGGATTGTGATAATACCATTGAAACCATTACTTTGTATGTTTTGTAGTCTAGTTTACTAGCTTAACACGTCTATAGCACATATGATATTATTTTTCAAACAAGCCATGATACTATAGTGCATTATCTCTTTTTACATTATTATTAAATACCAGCCTCTTGGTTCAAAAAGGCACTTCTTAGTGAGGTTTTCCGCATAATATCTATATGGTGGTGTGTGTAGTAAAAATTTATTGAGATTCATCAAGTTATTATAGTTTTCATCATTATAGTGTGTGTGTGTGTGTGACTAGGAAACGTGCGTGTTTGGTTATATGTGTGGCATGTGTGAGCTCACTTTTTTATGTGATATATAGATAGAGTAGAATTTACAATATATATTTTTGGAATCTATAACTCCCGAATAATGCTATATTTGGCAATCTCGTCCTGAACACCCTTGTTGTCGTTGGACCGCCCGCACATATTGTCGTTGGACCGCCCGCACATATCTTGGCGCACGCGAACTCGCCATGTCATCCCAGCGACTTGTTCGCGTCGAGGCGGAGTCTCCCGAACGCTCCCTACCCCCATCTGCCTCATCCATTTCTCCTGACTCTCCTCACACATCTTGTGTGTCGAGCGCCCGAGCATGAGCTCGATCCCGAGTGACCCAGCCGCCTCTCCCTCCGACGTTTGGTGACCGTCGGCGAGCGTCGCGAGATTCCTTCTAAGCCACCCCATGCCACTCCTCTTTTCTCTTGCTCAGATATTCGTTGAGGGTGGTAGGGATGGCGACCTGCAGAGGCGGGCAGCTGATCCGTCTCCAATGTATCTATAATTTTTTATTGTTCCATGCTATTATATTATCTGTTTTGAATGTTTTATATGCATTAATATGCTATTTTATATAATTTTTGGGACTAACTTATTAACCTATAGCCCAGTACCGGTTTCTGTTTTTTCCTTGTTTTAGAGTTTCGCAAAAAAGAAATACCAAACGGAATCCAAACGGAATAAAACTTTCGCGATGATTTTTCTTGGACCAAAAGACACCGAGGAGAGTTGGAGTGCAAGTCAGAGGAGCCTCGAGGCGGCCACAAGGATGGAGGCCCCCCCACCCCCGACCTTGTGGGCCTCTCGTAGCTCCCCTGACCTAATTCTTCTGCCTATATATACTCTTATACCCCAAAAACATCCAGGAGAGCCATGAAACCACTTTTCCACCGTCGCAACCTTCTGTACCCGTAGACCCCATCTTGGGGCCTTTTTCGGCATCCTGCCGGAGGGGGAATCGATCACGGAGGGTTTCTACATCAACACCATTGCCTCTCCGATGAAGCGTGAGTAGTTTACTTCAGACCTACGGGTCCATAGCTAGTAGCTAGATGGCTTCTTCTCTCTCTTTGATTCTCAATACCATGTTCTCCTCGATGTTCTTGGAGATCTATTCGATGTAATACTCTTTTGCGGTGTGTTTGCCGAGATCCGATGAATTGTGGATTTATGATCAGCTTATCTATGAATATTATTTGAATCTCCTCTGAATTCTTATATGCATGATTTGATATCTTTGTAAGTCTCTTCGAACTATCGATTTGGTTTGGCCAACTAGATCGGTTTTTCTTGCAATGAGAGAAGTGCTTAACTTTGGGTTCAATCTTATGATGTTCGATCCTAGTGACAGAAGGGGAACTGACACGTATTGTATTGTTTCCATCGAGAATAAAAAGATGGGGTTTTCATCATATTGATTGAGTTAATTCCTCTACATCATGTCATCTTGCTTAATGCGTTACTCCGTTCTTTATGAACTTAATACTCTAGATGCATGCTGGATAGCGGTCGATGTGTGGAGTAATAGTAGTAGATGCAGAATCGTTTCGGTCTACTTGACACGGACGTGATGCCTATATTCATGATCATTGCCTTAGATACCGTTATAACTTTGTGCTTTTCTATCAATTGCTCGGTAGTAATTTGTTCACCCACTGTAATAACTTCTATCTTGAGAGAAGCCTCTAGTGAAACCTATGGCCCCCGGGTCTATTTTCCATCATATAAGTTTCCGATCTACAATTCTAGTTTCATATTTTCTTTCTTTTGCAATCTTTTAATTTCCGTTCCATAAACCAAAAATACCAAAAATATTACTTTACCATTTATCCATCTCTATCAGATCTCACTTTGCGAATAACCATGAAGGGATCGACAACCCCTTTGTCACGTTGGTTGCAAGTTGGTGTTTGTTTGTGCAGGTATTCGGTGGCTTGTTGCGTAGTCTCCTACTGGATTGGTACCTTTGTTCTCAAAACTGAGGAAAATACTTATGCTACTTTGCTGCATCACCCTTTCCTCTTTAGGGGAAAAACCAACGCAAGCTCAAGAGGTAGCAAGAAGGATTTCTGGCGCCGTTGCCGAGGAGATCTACACCAAGCCAAGACATACCAAGTACCCATCATAAACTATCATCTCTCGCATTACATTATTCTCCATTCGCCTCTTGTTTTCCTCTCCCCCACTTTTAAAATAATTTTTGAAAAGATTCGCCTTTTCTTCGCCCCTCTTCCGTTCGTCTTCTTCGCTTGCTTTTTGTGTGCTCGTGTGTTGGATTGCGTGCTTTGTCACGATGGCTCAAGATAATACCAAATTGTGTGACTTTTCCAATACCAACAACAATGATTTTATTAGTACTCCGAGTGCTCCCGATGCTAATGCAGAATCTTGTGAGATTAATACTACTTTGCTGAATCTTGTTATGAAAGATCAATTTTCTGGCCTTCCCAATGAAGATGTCGCATCCCATCTTAATAATTTCGTTGATTTGTGCGATATGCAAAAGAAAAAAGATGTGGATAATGATATTGTTAAGTTCAAGTTATTTTCGTTCTTGCTTAGGGATCGCGCTAAAACTTGGTTGTCATCTTTGCCTAAAAATAGTATTGATTCATGGAATAAGTGTAAAGATGATTTTATTTCCAAGTACTTTCCTCCCGCTAAGATCATCTCCCTTAGGAATGATATTATGAATTTTAAGCAACTAGATCATCTCCCTTAGGATGAAATTGATGATTAGAAATTGCCCTACTCATGGTTTGAAGTTGTGGATGATTATGCAAAACTTTTATGCCGGATTGAATTTTGCTTCTAGAAATCTTTTAGATTCGGCCGCGGGAGGCACTTTTATGGAAATTACTTTAGCAGAAGCTACTGAACTCTTGGATAATATTATGGTTAACCATTCTCAATGGCATACCGAAAGATCTTCCACTAGTAAAAAAGTGCATGCAATTGAAGAAATAAATGTTTTGAGTGGGAAGATGGATGAGCTTATGAAATTGTTTGCTAGTAAGAGTGCTCCTATTGATCCTAATGATATGCCTTTGTCTACTTTGATTGAAAACAATAATGAATCTATGGATGTGAATTTTGTTGGTATGAACAATTTTGGTAATAACGCGTATAGAGGTAATTTTAATCCTAGGTTGTTTCCTAGTAATTTCTCTAATAATTATGGTAATTCCTACAACAATTCTTATGGAAATTATAATAATATGCCCTCTGAATTTGAGAATAGTGTTAAAGAATTTATTAGTTTGCAAAAGAATTTCAATGCTTTGATTGAAGAAAATTTGCTTAAGATTGATGATTTGGCTAGGAACATGGATAGAATTTCTCTTGATGTTGACTCTTTGAAACTTAAATCTATTCCACCTAAGCATGATATCAATGAGTCTCTCAAAGACACAAGAATTTCCATTCATGAGTGCAAAAAAGAACCGCTAAGATGCGTGCTAAGAAAGATTAGTTTATAAAAGCGTGTTCTTCTAGTTTTCGTGAAAATAATGATGAAGATCTAAAAGTGATTGATCTGAATCCTATTGAATATTTGTTTTCCAATGTAAATCTTGATAAATATGGGACTGGAGATGAGTCACCTTTAGCTAGAAGGTGTCCCAATGATTCAAAGTTTTTAGATCTTGATGCAAAATTTGATAAAAGTAGGATTAAAGAGGTCAAAACTTTAAGTAGCAATGAACCCACTCTTTTGGATTTCAAGGACTTAAATTATGATAATTGCTCTTTGATAGATTGTATTTCCTTGTTGCAATCCATGTTGAATTGTCCTCATGCTTATAATCAAAACAAAGCTTTTACTAAACACATCATTGATGCTATGATGCAATCTAATAAAGAAAAACTTAATTTGGAAGTTTATATTCCTAGAAAACTTTATGATGAGTGGGAACCTACTATTAAAATTAAGATTAAAGATTAAGAATGTTATGCTTTCTGTGATTTGGGTGCTAGTGTTTCCACGATTCCGAAAACTTTATGTGATGTGTTAGGTTTCCGTCAATTTGATGATTGTTTCTCAAATTTGCATCTTGTGGATTCCACTATTAAGAAACCTATGGGAAGAATTAATGATGTTCTTATTTTTGCAAATAGGGATTATGTGCCTGTAGATCTCATCGTTCTTGACATAGATTGCAATCCTACATGTCCTATTATTCCTGGTAGACCTTTCCTTAGAACGATTGCTGCAATTATTGATATGAAAGAAGGAAACATTAGATTTCAATTCCCATTAAAGAAAGGCATGGAACACTTTCCAAGAAAGAAAATTAAATTGCCTTATTAATCTATTATGAGAGCCACTTATGGATTGCATGCCAAAGATGATAATACTTAGATCTATTCGTGTTTTTATGCCTAGCTAGGGGCGTTAAACAATAGCGCTTGTTGGAAGGCAACCCAATTTTATTTTTGTTCTTGCTTTTTAGGTCCTGTTTTGTTTTGAATAAATCATATAGCCTCTGGTTAGATGTGGTTTTGTGCTTTAATTAGTGTTTGTGCCAAGTAAGACCTTTGGGATAGCTTATGGTAATAGTTGATTTGATCCTGCTGAAAAACAGAAACTTTTGCTCCCAGGAGATTAGTTTCAATTTTTAACAGAAGCGCAATAAAATACTGATTCTTTCTGAAGAGGAATAATAAACAAATTATCTAGGACTTCCTAATTTCTCAGAATTTTTGGAGTTACAGAAGTATTCGAAATCTCCAGATTACTACAAATTGTTCTGTTTTTGACAGATTCTATTTTTCGTGTGTTGTTTGCTTATTTTGATGCATCTATAGCTAGTATCAGGGGGGTATGAACCATGAAAAGGTAGGAATACAGTAGATATTATACCAATATAAATAAAGAATGAGTTCACAACAGTACCAAAAGTGGTGATTTATTTCCCTATACTAACGGAGCTTACGAGATTTTCTGTTGGAGTTTTGTGTTGTGAAGTTTTCAAGTTTTGGGTAAGGATTTGATGAATTATGGAATAAGGAGTGATAAGAGCCTAAACTTGGGGATGCAAAAGGCACCCCAAGGTAATATTCAAGGATGTCAAAAATCCTAAGCTTGGGGATGCCCCGGGAAGGTGCTACCTCTTGAGCATGTGTTGGTTTTCCCTTGAAGAGGAAAGGGAGATGCAACAAAGTAGCGTAACTATTTCCCTCAGTTTTTGAGAACCAAGGTCCCAATCCAGTAGGAGACTACACGCAAGTCTCCTAGTACCCGCACAAACAAACAAGAACCTCGCAACCAACGCGATAAAGGGGTTGTCAATCCCTTCACGGTCACTTACGAAAGTGAGATCTGATAGAGATAATAAGATGAATATTTTTGGTATTTTTGTTGTATAGATTGAAAAGTAAAGATTGCAAAATAAACGGCGACAGAAATAGCTAGTTGACGGGAAAATAATATGATGTAAAGTAGACCCGGGGGCCATAGGTTTCACTAGTGGCTTCTCTCAAGATAGCATATATTACGGTGGGTGAACAAATTACTGCCGAGCAATTGATAGAAAATCGCATAGTTATGAGAATATCTAGGCATGATCATGAACATAGGCATCACGTCCATGTCAAGTAGACCGAAACGATTCTGCATCTACTACTATTACTCCACACATCGATCGCTATCCAGCATACATCTAGAGTATTAAGTTCATAAGAACAGAGTAACACATTAGGCAAGATGACATGATGTAGAGGGATAAACTCAAGCAATATGATATAAACCCCATATTTTTATCCCCAATGGCAACAATACAATACGTGCCTTGCTGCCCCTGCTGTCACTGGGAAAGGACACCGCAAGATTGAACCCAAAGCTAAGCACTTCTCCTATTGCAAGAAAGATCAATCTAGTAGGCCAAACCAAACTGATAATTCGAAGAGACTTGCAAAGATATCAAATCATGCATATAAGAATTCAGAGAAGAATCAAATATTGTTCATAGATAATCTTAATCATAAACCCACAATTCATCGGATCTCGGCAAACACACCGCAAAAATAATTACATCAAATAGATCTTCAAGAACATCGAGGAGAACTTTGTATTGACATCCAAAGAGAGAGAAGAATCCATCTAGCTAATAACTATGGACCCGAAGGTTTGCGGTAAACTACTCACACATCATCGGAGAGGCTATGGTGTTGATGTAGAAGCCCTCCATGATCGAATCCCCCTCCGGTAGATCGCCGGAAAAGGTCCCCAGATGGATCTCACGGGTACAGAAGGTTGCGGCGGTGGAAAAGTGGTTTCGTGGCTCCCCTGGATGTTTTCAGGGTATAAGAGTATATATAGGCGAAAGAAGTTGGTCGGTGGAGCCACAAGGGTGGGGGCCGCGCCGCCCTACCTCGTGGTCGCCTCGTTGCTTCCTTGACCTCCACTCCAAGTCTCCTGGATTGCGTTTGTTCCAAAAAAGATCCTCGCGAAGGTTTCATTCCGTTTGGATTCCGTTTGATATTCCTTTTCTGCGAAACACTGAGATAGGCAAAAAAACAGCAATTTGCACTGGGCCTTCAGTTAATAGGTTAGTCCCCAAAATAATATAAAAGTGCATAATAAAGCCCATTAAACATCCAAAACAGATAATATAATAGCATGGAACAATAAAAAAACTATAGATACGCTGGAGACGTATCAAGCATCCCCAAGCTTAATTCCTGCTCGTCCTCGAGTAGGTAAATGATAAAAACAGAATTTTTGATGTGGAATGCTACCTAACATAATTTTCAATGTAATTCTCTTTATTGCAGCATGAATGTTTAAATCCAAAAGATTCTAGACAGAAGTTTAATATTGACATAAAAATAATAATACTTCAAGCATGCTAACCAAGCAATTATGTCTTATTAAAATAACATAGCCAGAGAAAGCTTATCCCTACAAAATCATATAGTTTGGCCATGCTTCATTTTCGTCACACAAAATGCTCCCATCATGCACAACCCCGATGACAAGCCAAGCAACTGTTTCATACTTAGCCTTTTCAAACTTTTTCAACTTTCACGCAATATATGAGCGCGAGCCATGGACATAGCACTATGGGTGGAATAGAATATGATGATGGAGGTTGTGTGAGAAGGCAAAAGGGGAGAAAGTCTCACATTGATGCGGCTAATCAACGGGCTATGGAGATGCCCATCAATTGATGTCAATGCAAGGAGTAGGGATTTGCATGCAATGGATGCACTAGAGCTATAAATATATGAAAGCTCAACAAAAGAAACTAAGTGGGTGTGCATCCAACTTGCTTGCTCATGAAGACCTAGGGCATTTTGAGGAAGCCCATCATTGGAATATACAAGCCAAGTTCTATAATGAAAAATTCCCACTAGTATATAAAAGTGACACAATAGGAGACTCTCTATCATGAAGATCACGCTGCTACTTTGAAGCACAAGTGTGGAAAAAGGATAGTAACATTGCCCCTTCTCTCTTTTTCTCTCATTTTTTCTTTGGGCCTTTTTTCTCTTTTTTTATGGCCTTTTTTTCGTCCGGAATCTCATCCTGACTTGTGGGGGAATCATAGTCTCCATCATCCTTTCCTCACATGGGAAAATGCTCTAATAATGAAAATCATCACACTTTTATCTACTTACAACTAAAGAATTACAACTCGATACTTAGAACAAAATATGGCTCTATGTGAATGCCTCCGTCGGTGTACCGGGATATGCAATGAATCAAGAGTGAAATGTATAAAAGAATTATGAAGGTGGCTTTGCCACAAATACAATGTCAACTACATGATCATGCAAAGCAATATGACAATGATGGAGCGTGTCATAATAAACGGAATGGTAGAAAGTTGCATGGCAATATATCTCGGAATGGCTATGGAAATACCATAATATGTAGGTATGGTGGCTGTTTTGAGGAAGATATAAGGAGGCTTATGTGTGATAGAACGTATCATATCACGGGGTTTGGATGCACCGGCGAAGTTTGCACCAACTCTCGAGGTGAGAAAGGGCAATGCACGGTACCGAAGAGGCTAGCAATGATGGAAGGGTGAGAGTGCGTATAATCCATGGACTCAACATTAGTCATAAAGAACTCATATACTTATTGCAAAAATCTACAAGTCATCAAAACCAACCACTACGTGCATGCTCCTAGGGGGATAGATTGGTAGGAAAAGACCATCGCTCGTCCCCGACCGCCACTCACAAGGAAAGCAATCAAAGAACACCCCATGCTTCAAATTTGTCACACAATGTTTACCATACGTGCATGCTACGGGACTTGCCAACTTCAACACAAGTATTTCTCAATTCCACAATTACTCAACTAGCACAACTCTAATATTACCACCTTTATATCTCAAAACAACTATCAAGAATCAAACTTCTCATAGTATTTAATGCACTCTGTATGAAAGTTTTTATTATACCCAAAGCAAATTAATGCACTCTATCAAGAATCATATTAGGACTAATTTCATAACCAAAGCAAATTACCATGTTGTTCTAAAAGAGTCTCAAATTAATATAAGTGAAGCATGAGAGATCAATAATTTCTATAAAATAAAACCACCACCATGCTCTAAAAAGATATAGGTGAAGCATTAGAGCAAAATTATCTAGCTCAAAAGATATAAGTGAAGCACATAGAGTATTCTAATAAATTCCGATTCATGTGTGTCTATCCAAAAGGTGTGTACAGGAAGGATGATTGTGGTAAACTAAAAAACAAAGACTCAAATCATACAGGACGCTCCAAGCAAAACACATATCATGTGGTGAATAAAAATATAGCCTCAAGTAAAGTTATCGATAGATGAAGACGAAAGAGGGGATGCCTTCTGGGGCATCCCCAAGCTTAGGCTTTTGGTTGTCCTTGGATTTTACCTTGGGTTACCTTGGAAATCCCCAAGCTTAGGCTCTTGCCCCTCTTTGTTCCGAAATCCATCAAATCTTTACCCCAAAACTTGAAAACTTCTCAACACAAAACTCAACAGAAAATATCATGACCTCCGTTAGTATAAGAAAACAAACCACCACTTTAATGTACTGTAATGAAATAATTCTTTATTTATATTGGTGTTAAACCTACTGTATTCCAACTTCTCTATGGTTCATACCCCCCGATACTAGCCATAGATTCATCAAAATAAGCAAACAACACACGAAAAACAGAATCTGTCAAAAACAGAACAGTCTGTAGTAATCTGTAGGTTTCGAATACTTCTGTAGCACAAAAAATCCTGAGAAATTAGTAAATACTAAATAATTTGTATGTTGATCTACTTCAGTTGGAATTAGTATTTTATCCCTCTCTGGTAAAAAATGAAAATTATTCTCGTAAGCGCAGACTTTCTGTTTTTTCAGCAAGATCAAATAACAATCATCCAAGAAGATCCTAAAGGCTTTACTTGGCACAAACACTAATTAAAACATAAAAAAACACAATCATAACATAGGATAGATGATTTATTTATTACTAGACAGGAACAAAAATAAAATTGAGTTCCCTCCCAACAAGCGTTATCGTTTAACGCCCCTAGCTAGGCATAAAAGCAAGAATAGATCTAGGTATTGTCATCTTTGGTATGCAATCCATATGTGGCTCTCGTAATAGATTCATAAGGTAATTTAATTTTATTTCTAGGAAAGTGTTCCATGCCTTTCCTTAATGGAAATTGGAATCTAATATCTCCTTCTTTCATGTCAATAATTGCACCAATCGTTCTAAGGAAAGGTCTACCAAGAATAATAGGACATGTAGGATTGCAATCTATATCAAGAACAATGAAATCTACGGGAACATAATTCCTATTTGCAACAATAAGAACATCATTAATCCTTCACATAGGTTTCTTAATGGTGGAATCCGCAAGATGCAAATTTAAAGAACAATCATCAAATTCACGAAAGCCTAACACATCACACAAAGTTTTTGGAATCGTGGAAACACTAGCACCCAAATCACATAAAGCATAGCATTCATGATTTTTAATCTTAATTTTAATAGTAAGTTCCCACTCATCATAAAGTTTTCTAGGGACAGAAACTTCCAATTCAAGTTTTTCTTCATAAGATTGCATTAAAGCATCAACGATGTGTTTAGTGAAAGCTTTATTTTGACCATAAGCATGAGGAGAATTTAGCACGTATTGCAACAAGGAAATACAATCTATCAAAGAGCAATTATCATAATTAAATTCCTTGAAATCCAAAATAGTGGGTTCATTGCTATGTAGAGTTTTGACCTCTTCAATTCCACTTTTACCAATTTTTGCATCAAGATCTAAAAACTCCGAATCATTGGGACGCCTTCTAACTAAAGTTGACTCATCTCCAGTCCCATCTTTAACAAGATTCATGTTGGCAAACAAAGATTTAATAGGAGACACACCAATCACTTTTAGACCTTCATCTTTATTATCCTCTAGATCTTCTGGTTTAGCGGCCATCTTATTAACTAAGGTGGCTTGCTTATTCGAAATTTGGCCTACTAAATTTTCAAGATGGGCAAACTGAGATTTCAAACCATAGAATTCCTTAGATATATCATCAAACTCTTTATTCATGTACTCCATAAAACCTTTTATTCTTTAAGCTCATTTATGAAGAAATTATTATGCTCAAATTGCAAAGACATAAAGCTTCTAACGTTGTTCTCAATTTCTTCCAACCTTCTAAGGTGAGGATCAACGCTTTTAGGCAAGGCCATTAGGGCAAGCAGACACACAAGAGACAAGTGAAAGAAGGCGAACAGAAAAAGGGTGAAAAGAAAAGAGGCGAATAAAACGGCAAGGGTGAAGTGAGGGAGAGGAAAATGAGAGGCAAATGGCAAATAATGTAATGCGAGAGATAAGAGTTTGTGATGGGTACTTGGTATGTCTTGACTTGGCGTAGATCTCCCCGGCAACGGTGCCAGAAATCCTTCTTGCTACCTCTTGAGCATGTGTTGGTTTTCCCTTGACGAGGACAAGGTGATGCAACAAAGTAGCATAAGTATTTCCCTCAGTTTTTGAGAATCAAGGTATCAATCCAGTAGGAGATTACACGCAAGTCGCCTAGTACCTGCACAAACAAACAAGGACCTCGCAACCAACGCGATAAAGGGGTTGTCAATCCCTTCATGGTCACTCACGAAAGTGAGATCTGATAGAGATAATAAGATAAATATTTTTGGTATTTTTGTTGTATAGATTAAAAAGTAAAGATTGCAAAATAAACGACGACAGAAATAGCTAGTTGACGAGAAAATAATATGATGTAAAGTAGACCCAGGGGCCATAGGTTTCACTAGTGGCTTCTCTCAAGATAGCATATATTACGGTGGGTGAACAAATTACTGCCGAGCAATTGATAGAAAAACACATAGTTATGAGAATATCTAGGCATGATCATGAACATAGGCATCACGTCCGTGTCAAGTAGACCAAAACGATTCTGCATCTACTACTATTACTCCACACATCGACCGCTATCCAGCATGCATCTAGAGTATTAAGTTCATAAGAACAGAGTAACACATTAGGTAAGATGACATGATGTAGAGGGATAAACTCAAGCAATATGATATAAACCCCATCTTTTTATCCTCGATGGCAACAATACAATACGTGCCTTGATGCCCCTGCTATCACTGGTAAAGGACACCGCAAGATTGAACCCAAAGCTAAGCACTTCTCCCATTGCAAGAAAGATCAATCTAGTAGGCCAAACCAAACTGATAATTCGAAGAGACTTGAAAAGATATCAAATCAAGCCTATAAGAATTCAGAGAAGAATCAAATATTGTTCATAGATAATCTTAATCATAAACCCACAATTCATCGGATCTTGACAAACACACCGCAAAAAGAATTACATCAAATAGTAATCTCCAAGAACATCGAGGAGAACTTTGTATTGAGATACAAAGAGAGAGAATAAGCCATCTAGCTAATAACTATAGACCCGAAGGTCTGTGGTAAACTACTCACACATCATCGGAGAGGCTATGGTGTTGATGTAGAAGCCCTCCGTGATCGAATCCCCCTCCGGCAGATCGCCAGAAAAGGTCCCCATATGGGATCTCATGGGTACAGAAGATTGCGGCGGTGGAAAAGTGGTTTTGTGGCTCCCCTGGATGTTTTCAGGGTATAAGAGTATATATAGGCGAAAGAAGTAGGTCGGCGGAGCCATGAGGGGCCCACGAGGGTGGGGGCGCGCCTGCCCCTGATAAACCACAAGTATAGGGGATCAATTGTAGCCTCTTTCAATAAGTAAGAGTGTCGAACCCTACGAGGAGCTAAAGGTAGAACAAATATTCCCTCAAGTTCTATCAACCACCGATACAACTCTACGCACGCTTAACGTTTGCTTTACCTAGAACAAGTATGAAACTAGAAGTACTTTGTAGGTGTTGTTGGATGGGTTTGCAAGAATATAAAGAGCACATAAATAAAAACTAGGGACTGTCTTAGGTAAGAAGCAATAAAGTTAGTATAGCGAGTGTGGAAAAGTGGTGGTAGGAGTTGCGAAATTGTCCCTAAGCAATTGACTACTTTACTAGACCGATAGCAAGTTTTATGTGAGAGAGACCACTGCTAGCATGTCATCCCTGACTTGGAATTCTATGCACTTATGATTGGAACTATTAGCAAGCATACACAACTACTAACGTTCAATAAGATAAAACCCAACCATAGCATTAAGATATATTGGTCCCCCTTCAATTCCATATGCATCAATTTCTATGCTAGGTTGAAGCTTCTGTCACTCTTGCCCTCCAATACATAGTCCTATCAACATACAACTAACCCTATGGTGTGATCCACGCGCGCGCTCATATGATGGGCACCAAAGGACAGCAACATAACCACAAGCAAATCTATACCTACTAATAAAGGAAATAGGTATTCTTAGTCCGTCATGCTATTTTATAAAAAAAACTTGATGTTTTTTGACATTAAACCTGCAGTACATATTAAATGTTTTTTAAAATACTCATAGCTTCTAAACTGTAACTCCAAATGTAACATGTTATATATGAATTTGATTAGAAAAATTTGTAGAATCTGAATACGATGTTATTTTACCTGTTAACCATTAAAAATATACTATCTAGGATGCAATTTTAATCAATAATGCATTATACGTCTTTCTTTCATACCGATAGGTATGGTACAGATCTGGACTGGGGATGAACACCTCAGTAAAATCAGGATTAGAGACGAAATTGAAGATAAATTTGCTAGAAACACCCAATAAATAAGGACATGACAAGAAATAAAAGAGAGATCCAATAAAGATGGGATGTCCGCTATAAAATAAATAAAAGAAAAAATGCAGAGGAGATCCGATAAAGATGAGATGTTACACTATTTCTCCTATAAATAAGAAGGAAAAAGAGAGGACATGCATGACAAGAAGTAAAAAGGAGGCATCCATGACAATAAAATAATATAAAAAGACATGTTTGATAAGATATGAATAGTGAAGAAACAAGGAAAAGTACCTATGACATGTATGGCAAGAAATAGTGATGAAATAGGGGCGCAAGTACCTGCGTGTCCACATATCAGAGGTGTAGAACATATCAGATGTAGCACTCTATTACGATCGTTGGGCTTGAGGAAAAAATATGCGACATCAACATCTTCTTTCAGATAGGTTGTAAACAACAAGCCAAGAGACTCTCTAGCAAAGGGGTGGATAAATTATCAGAAAGAAGATGTTTGCTAACCAAACTAGGTGATCATAGAGGAGGCATGAGGAGTTCCAGTGTGAAGCGAGGATGAGCTCGGGATGGCGGCGCGAGGATGAGCTTGAGGTCAGGGATCGGAGCAAAGTTATTATTTTTGTCAAGGAATAGCAATTGTGATGTATTGTCAAAAACTTAGAGTGGTAAAAGTGATATGTCAAATTCTAGAGTGGCATAAGCAAAGTAGACAAAAACTAGAGTGACAAAAACAAAGTTTTCCCTTTCGTAAATTAAGAGCATGTGGTATTATTTTCTCCCGTTGCAACGCATGGGACTTTTTTCTAGTTAAACCAATCACAGCAATTCACCAATTACTGATAGGACAACGAAAATCTACTCAGACATCATAGGATGACAACATATCATTGGATAATAATATGAAGCATAAAGCACCATGTTCAAGTAGAGGGTACAACGGGTTGCGGGAGAGTGGACCGCTGTAGATAGATGGGGGAAGGTGATGAAGATTTTGGTGAAGATGACGAAGGTGTTGGTGTAGATTGCCGTCACACGATGATGGCCCCGGCGGCGTTCCGGCGCCATCGGGAGAGAGGGGGAGAGATCCCCCCTTGACCTTCTCCCTAGATGGGAGAAGGGTTTACCCTCTGGTCCATGGCCTCCATGGCAGCGGAGGGGCGAGAGCCCCTCCGAGACTGGATCTGTCTCTTTGTCTCTCTCTGTTTCTGCGTTCTAGATTCTGGCCTTTCACCGTTTCTTATATTCCCGGAGATCCGTAACTCCGATTGGGCTGAAATTTTAACATGATTTCTATTCGGATATTGGCTTTCTTGCAGCGAAAGAAGGGCACCAACCGCCTTATGGGGTGTCCACAAGGGCCCAGGGTGAGCCTGACCCCCTCGGGCGCGCCCCCTGCCTTGTGGCCCCCTCAGGCATCATCTCACGTTGATTCTTCTTCCCAAAAATCACATATATTCCAAAAAAAATCTCCGTCAGTTTTTATCCCATTTGGACTCTGTTTGATATGGATTTTCCGCGAAACAAAAACAAGCAACAAACAGGAATTGGCACTGGGCACTAGATCAATATGTTAGTCTCCAAAATAGTATAAAAAGTTGCCAAAAGTATATAAAAGTTGTAGAATATTGGCATGGAACAATCAAAAATTATAGATACGACGGACACGTATCAGCATCCCCAAGCTTAATTCCTGCTCGTCCTCGAGTAGGTAAATGATAAAAAAGATAATTTTTGATGTGGAATGCTACCTAGCATAATCTTGATCATGTAATCTAATCATGGCATGAATATTAAGACACGAGTGATTCAAAGCAATAGTCTATCATTTGGCATTAAGACAATAATACTTCAAGCATACTAATAAAGCAATCATGTCTTTTCAAAATAACATGGCCAAAGAAAGTTATCCCTACAAAATCATATGGTCTGGCTATGCTCCATCTTCACCATACAAAATATTCAAATCATGCATAACCCCGATGACAAGCCAAGCAGTTGTTTCATACTTTTGATGTTCTCAAACCTTTTCAACTTTCACGCAATACATGAGCGTGAGCCATGGATATAACACTATAGGTGGAATAGAATATGATGATGGAGGTTGTGTGGAGAAGACAAAAAGGGAGAAAGTCTCACATCAACGCGGCTAATCAACGGGCTATGTAGATGCCCATCAATTGATGTCAATGCGAGGAGTAGGGATTGCCATGCAACGGATGCACTAAGAGCTATAAGTGTATGAAAGCTCAAACTGGAAACTAAGTGGGTGTGCATCCAACTTGATTGCTCATGAAGACCTCGGGCATTTGAGGAAGCCCATCGTTGGAATATACAAGCCAAGTTCTATAATGAAAATTCCCACTAGTATATGAAAGTGATAACTCAAGAGACTCTCTATATGAAGAACATGGTGCTACTCTGAAGCATGAGTGTGGTAAAAGGATAGTAACATTGTCCCTTCTCTCTTTTCTCTCGTTTTTCTCTCATTTTTTCTCATTTTTCTCTTTTTTTGTAGGCTTCTTTGGTCTCTCTCTTTTTTTGGGGGGGGGGGCTTCTTTGGACACTTTTATTTTGATAACCTCACATGGGACAATGTTCTAATAATGATGATCATCACACTTCTATATGAATGCCTCCAGCAGTGTACCAGGATGTGCAATGATCTAGCGTAGCAATGACATCAAAAAAGGACAAGCCATGAAAACATCATGCTAGCTATCTTACGATCATGCAAAGCAATATGACAATAAATGCTCAAGTCATGTATATGATGATGATGGAAGTTGCATGGCAATATATCTCAGAATGGCTATGGAAATGCCATAATAGGTAGGTATGGTGGCTGTTTTGAGGAAGATATAAGGAGGCTTATGTGTGATAGAGCGTATCATATCATGGGGTTTGGATGCACCGGCGAAGTTTGCACCAACTCTCGAGGTGAGAAAGGGCAATGCATGGTACCGAAGAGGCTAGCAATGATGGAAGGGTGAGGGTGTTTATAATCCATGGACTCAATATTAGTCATAAAGAACTCACATACTTATTGCAAAAATCTATTAGTCATTGAAACAAAGTACTACGCGCATGCTCCTAGGGGGATAGATTGTTAGGAAAAAACCATTGCTCATCCCCGACCGCCACTCATAAGGAAGGCAATCAATAAATACCTCATGCTCCAACTTCGTTACATAATGGTTCACCATACGTGCATGCTACGAGAATCATAAACTTAAACACAAGTATTTCTACAATCCACAACTACCCACTAGCATGACTCTAATATCACCATCTTTATATCACAAAACCGTTGCAAGGAATTAAACATATCATATTCAGTGATCTACAAGTTTTATGTAGGATTTTATGACTAACCATGTGAATGACCAATTCCTGTCATCTCTCTAAATAGATATAAGTGAAGCAAGAGAGTTTAATTCTTTCTACAAAATATATGCCCACGCTCTAACAAATATAAGTGAAGCAAAAGAGCATTCTACAAATGGCGGTTTTCTATGTGAAGAGAAAGAGGCAATCCAAACTTCAAATGATATAAGTGAAGCACATGAAGCATTCTATAAAGCCATACTCAAAAAATATAAGTGAAGTGCAATGAGTATTCTATAAATCAACCATGGAGTATCTCATACCAGCATGGTGCATCAAAGAAATTTGAAAACTAAATGCAAAAGATGCTCCAAGATTTGCACATATCGCATGAACGGAATGAATCCGAAAACATACTGATACTTGTTGAAGAAAGATGGGATGCCTTCTGGGGCATCCCCAAGATTAGACGCTTGAGTCTCCTTGAATATTTACTTGGGGTGCCTTAGGCATCCCCAAGCTTGATCTCTTGTCTCTCCTCCTCCTCCTCCTCACATCGAGACAACCTCGATCTTCGAACACTTCATCCACAAAAAACTCAACAGAAAGCTCGGTAAGATCCGTTAGTATAATAAAGCAAATCACTACTCTAAGTACTGTTGCAAACAAATTCATATTTTGTTTTTGCATTGTAGCTATTGTAATATAAATTTTCCATGGCTTAATCCACTGATAGAAATCGATAGTTTCATCAAAACAAGCAAACTATGCATCAAAAACAGAATCTGTCTTAAACAGGACAGTCTATAGTAATATGAACATTCACCATACTTCTGGTACTCCAAAAATTCTGAAAAATTTATTAAAAATAAAAAATTTGTATGGAAAGAGAGTGAAAAAGGTTTGAGAACCATTTGATGTTCCAGTAAAAAATGTAAAATTGCGCACTACAGCCAAAATTTCTGTCTTGCACCGCACAAACGAACAAGCAATGTAAACATCCTAAAGGCAAATCTTGGCACATTATTTTTATTTTGAAAATTTATAAAAGCTGATACGTCCATTTTGCATCATGCTTTTATATCGATATTTATTGCATTATGGGCTGTTATTACACATTATGTCACAATACTTATGCCTATTCTCTCTTATTTTACAAGGTTTAGATGAAGAGGGGGAATGCCGGCAGCTGGAATTCTGAGCTGGAAAAGGAGCAAATATTAGAGACATATTCTGCACATCTCCAAAAGTCCTGAAACTCCACAAGAATTATTTTCAGAATATATAAAAATATTGGGCGAAAGAAGTACCAGAGGGGGGCCACCCACCGTCCACGAGGGTGGGGGCGTGCCCTACCCCCCTGGGCGCGCCCCCTGCCTCGCGGGCCCCCTGGTGGCCCTCTGCTGCCCATCTTTGGCTATATGGAGTCTTTCGTCGAGGAAAAAATCATAAGCAAGCTCACGGGACGAAACTCCGCCGCCACGAGGCGGAACCTTGGCGGAACCAATCTAGGGCTCCGGCGGAGCTGTTCTGCTGGGGAAACTTCCCTCCGGGAGGGGGAAATCATCATCATCGTCATCACCAACGATCCTCTCATCAGGAGGGGGTCAATCTCCATCAACATCTTCACCAGGACCATCTCATCTCAAACCCTAGTTCATCTCTTGTATCCAATCTTTGTATCCAAACCTCAGATTGGTACCTGTGGGTTGCTAGTAGTGTTGATTACTCCTTGTAGTTGATGCTAGTTGGTTTACTTGGTGGAAGGTCATATGTTTAGATCCATTATGCATATTAATACCCCTCTGATTATGAACATGAATATGCTTTGTGAGTAGTTACGTTTGTTCCTGAGGACATGGGAGAAGTCTTGCTATAAGTAGTCATGTGAATTTGGTACTCGTTCGATATTTTGATGAGACGTATGTTGTCATCCCTCTAGTGGTGTCATGTGAACGTCGACTACATGACACTTCACCATTATTTGGGCCTAGAGGGAGGCATTTGGAAGTAATAAGTAGATGATGGGTTGCTAGAGTGACAGAAACTTAAACCCTAGGTTATGCGTTGCTTCGTAAGGGGCTGATTTGGATCCACATGTTTCATGCTATGGTTAGGTTTACCTTAATACTTCTGTTGTAGTTGCGGATGCTTGCAATAGGGGTTAATCATAAGTGGGATGCTTGTCCAAGTAAGGGCAGTACCCAAGCACCAGTCCACCCACATATCAATTTATCAAAGTACCGAACACGAATCATATGAACGTGATGAAAACTAGCTTGACGATAATTCCCACGTGTCCTCGGGAGCGCTTTACTTCATATAAGAGTTTGTTCAGGCTTGTGCTTTGCTACAAAAAGTATTGGGCCATCTTGCTGCACCTTATTTACTTGCATTACTTGTTACTCGTTACAAATTACCTTATCACAAAACTATTTCTTACCGATAATTTCAGTTCTTGCAGAGAATACCTTACTGAAAACTGCTTATCATTTCCTTCTGCTCCTCATTGGGTTCGACACTCTTACTTATCGAAAAGGCTACGGTAGATCCCCTACACTTGTGGGTCATCAAGACTATTTTATGGCGCCGTTGCCGGGGAGTGAAGCTCCTTTGGTAGGTGGAATTTTGTAAGGAAAAATGTATATAGTGTGCTGAAATTTACTGTCACTTGTTACTATGGAACATAATCCTTTGAGGGGCTTGTTCGGGGTATCTTCACCCTGACCAGTAGAGCAAAGAGTTGCTCCTCAACCTACTGAACCTACTGAAAATGTTTACTTTGAAATTCCTTCGGGTATGATAGAGAAACTGCTAGCTAATCCTTTCACAGGTGATGGAACATTACATCCGGATTTGCACCTAATCTATGTGGATGAAGTTTGTGGGTTACTCAAGCTTGCAGGTATGCCCAAGGATGTTATCAAGAAGAAGGTCTTCCCTTTATATTTGAAGGGAGAGGCATTGACATGGTTTAGGCTATGTGATGATATTGGATCATGGAACTACTAACGATTGAAATTGGAATTTCATCAGAAGTTTTATCCTATGCGTCTTGTTCATCGTGATCGTAATTATATATATAATTTTTGGCCTCGCGAAGGAGAAAGCATCGCTCAAGCTTGGGGGAGGCTTAAGTCAATGTTATATTCATGCCCCAATCATGAGCTCTCAAAATAAATGATTATTCAAAAAATTTATGCTCGACTTTCTCTCAGTAATCGCTCCATGCTCGATACTTCTTGTACTGGATCTTTTATGATGAAGACTATTGAATTCAAATGGGATTTATTGGAAAGAATTAAATGCAAGTCTAAAGATTGGGACCTCAATGAAGGTAGGGAGTCAGGTATAACACCTAAGTTTGATTGTATTAAATCTTTTATGGATATTGATGCTTTCCGTGAATTTAGCACTAAATATGGACTTGACTCTGAGATAGTAGCTTCTTTCTGTGAATCCTTTGCTACTCATGTTGATCTCCCTAAGGAGAAGTGGTTTAAATATAATCCTCCCATTGAAGTAAAAGTAGTTGCACCTATTAAAGTTGAAGAAAAGACTATCACTTATAATGATCCTGTTGTTCCTACTGCTTATATTGAGAAACCACCTTTCCCTCTTAGAATAAAGGATCATGCTAAAGCTTCAACTATGGTTAACAAAAGTAATATTAAGACACCTAAACCCCATGAGCAAATTAAAGTTGAACCTAGTGTTGCTTGAAGGAAATATGCCCTAGAGGCAATAATAAAGTTATTATTTGTTTACTTATTTCATGATAAATGTTTATTATTCATGCTAGAATTGTATTAACAGGAAACATAATACATGTGTGCATACATAGACAAATATAGTGTCACTAGTATGCCTCTACTTGACTAGCTCGTTAATCAAAGATGGTTAAGTTTCCTAACCATAGACATGAGTTGTCATTTGATTAAAGGGGATCACATCATTAGGAGAATGATGTGATTGACTTGACTCATTCCGTTAGCTTAGCACTTGATCGTTTAGTATGTTGCTATTGCTTTCTTCATGTTCCTATGACTATGCGATTATGCAACTCCCGTTTACCGAAGGAACACTTTGTGTGCTACCAAACATCACAACGTAACTGGGCGATTATAAAGGTGCTCTACAGGTGTCTCCGAAGGTACTTGTTGAGATGGCGTATTTCGAGATTAGGATTTGTCACTCCGATCATCGGAGAGGTATCTCTGGTGCCACTCGGTAATACACATCACTATAAGCCTTGCAAGCATTGTAACTAATGAGTTAGTTGCAGGATGATGTATTACGGAACGAGTAAAGAGACTTGCCGGTAACGAGATTGAACTAGGTATTGAGATACCGATGATCGAATCTCGGGCAAGTAATATACCGATGACAAAGGGAACAACGTATGTTGTTATGTGGTTTGCTCGATAAAGATTTTCGTAGAATATGTAGGAGCCAATATGAGCATCCAGGTCCCGCTATTGGTTATTGACCGGAGACGTGTCTCGGTCATGTCTACATAGTTCTCGAACCCGTAGGGTCCGCACACTTAAAGTTCGGTGACGATTTGTATTATGAGTTTTTGTGTTTTGATGTACCTAAGGTAGTTCGGAGTCTCGAATGAGGTTGGGGACATGATGAGGAGTCTCAAAATTGTCAAGACGTAAAGATCAATATATTGGACGGCTATATTCGGACATCGGAAAGGTTCCGAGTGATTCGGATATTTTTCGGAGTACCGGAGAGTTACGGGAATTCGCCTAGGAGTAGATGGGCCTTATTGGGCTTTAGGGGGAAGAGAGAAAGGAGAGGCTGCGCCCCCCAAGGCCTAGTCCGAATTGGACTAGGGGTAGGGGCGGCGCCCCCTCCTTCCTTCTCTTCTCTTTTCCCTTTCCTTCTCTCCTACTCCTACTACTTGGAAGGGCTCCTAGTTCTACTAGGAAAGGGGGAATCCTACTCCCGGTGGGAGTAGGACTCCCCTAGGGCACGCCATAGAGAGGGCTGGCCCTCTACCTCCTCCACTCCTTTATATATGGCGAGAGGGGCACCCCTTGGAGACACAACAATTGATCTCTTGGATCTTTTAGCCGTGTGCGGTGCCCCTCTCCACCAGAGTCCACCTCGATAATATTGTAGCGGTGCTTAGGCGAAGCCCTGCGACGGTAGAACATCAACATCGTCACCACGCCATCGTGCTGATGAAACTCTCCCTCAAAGCTCGGCTGGATCGGAGTTCGAGGGATGTCATTGAGTTGAATGTGTGCAGAACTCGGAGGTGCCGTGCGTTCAGTACTTGACCGGTCGGATCGTGAATACGTACGACTACATCAACCGCGTTGTGCTAACGCTTCTGCTTTCGGTCTACGAGGGTACGTGGACACACTCTCCCCTCTCGTTGCTATGCATCACCATGATCTTGCGTGTGCATAGGATTTTTTTTTGAAATTACTACATTCCCCAACAGTGGCATCAGAGCCAGGTTATTGCATAGATGTTATACGCACGAGTAGAACACAAGTGAGTTGTGGGCGATACAAGTCATACTGCTTACCAGCATGTCATACTTTGGTTCGGCGGTATTGTTGGATGAAGCGACCCGGATCGACATTACGCGTACGCTTACGCGAGACTGGTTCTACCGACGTGCTTTGCACACAGGTGGCTGGCGGTGTCAGTTTCTCCAGCTTTAGTTGAACCGAGTGTGGCTACGCCCGGTCCTTGAGAAGGTTAAAACAACACTAACTTGTCGAACTATCGTTGTGGTTTTGATGCGTAGGTAAGAACAGTTCTTGCTCAGCCCGTAGAGGCCACGTAAAACTTGCAACAACAAAGTAGAGGGCGTCTAACTTGTTTTTGCAGGGCATGTTGTGATGTGATATGGTCAAGACGTGATGAGATATAAATTGTTGTATGATATGATCATGTTTTGTTAAAGTTATCGGCAACTGGCAGGAGCCTTATGGTTGTCTCTTTATTTGCATAAGATGCAAGTGCTATGTAATTGTTTTACTTTTCGCTATGCAATAGCAATAGTTGCAAAAGCAATAGCTGGTGAAACGACCATGTGACGACACGTTGATAAAAGATCAAGATGATGGAGATCATGGTGTCATGCCGGTAACAATGAAGATCATGACAGTACTTTGGAGATGGAGATCAAAAGCACAAGATGATTATGGCCATATCATGTCACATATTTTGATTGCATGTGATGTTTATCTTTTATACATCTTATTTTGCTTAGTTCGACGGTAGCTTTATAAGATGATCTCTCACTAAATTCAAGGAAAAAGTGTTCTCCCTGAGTATGCACCGTTGCCAAAGTTCTTCATGCCTAGACACCACGTGATGATCGGGTGTGATAAGCTCTGCGTTCATCTACAACGGGTGCAAGCCAGTTTTGCACACGTAGAATACTCGGGTTAAACTAGACGAGCCTAGCATATGCAGATATGGCCTCGGAACACTGGAGATCGAAAGGTCGAGCGTGAATCATATAGTAGATATGATCAACATAGTGATGTTCACCATTGAAATCTACTCCATCTCACGTGACGATCGAACATGGTTTCGTTGATTTGGATCACGTGATCACTTAGATGATTAGAGGGATGTCTATCTAAGTGGGAGTTCTTAAGTAATATGATTAATTGAACTTTAATCTATCATGAACTTAGTCCTGATAGTACTTTGCAAATAATGTTGTAGATCAATAGCTCGCATTGTTGCTTCCCTATGTTTTATATATGTTCCTAGATAAAACTAAGTTGAAAGATGATAGTAGCAATGATGCGGACTGGGTCCGTGATCTGAGGTTTATCCTCATTGCTGCACAGAAGAATTATGTCCTTGATGCACCACTAGGTGACAGACCTATTGCAGGAGCAGATGCAGACGTTATGAACGTTTGGCTAGCTCAATATGATGACTACTTGATAGTTTAGTGCACCATGCTTAATAGCTTAGAATCGGGACTTCAAAGATGTTTTGAACGTCATGGACCATATGAGATGTTCCAGGAGTTGAAGTTAGTATTTCAAGCAAATACCCGAGTTGAGAGATATGAAGTCTCCAACAAGTTCTATAGCTAAAAGATGGAGGAGAATAGCTCAAGCAGTGAGCATGTGCTCAGATGGTCTGGATACTACAATCGCTTGAATCAAGTGGGAGTTAATCTTCCAGATAAAATAGTGATTGACAGAATTCTCTAGTCACCATCACCAAGCTAGTAGAACTTCGTGATGAACTATAGTATGCAAGGGATGACGAAAACGATTCCCGAGCTTTTCATGATGATGAAATCTATGAAGGTAGAAATCAAGAAAGAGCATCAAGTGTTGATGATTAACAAAACCACTAGTTTCAAGAAAAGGGCAAAGGGAAAGAAAGGGAACTTCATGTATAATGGCAAGCAAGTTGTCACTTCCGTGAAGAAGCCCAAAGCTAGACTAAAGCCTGAAACTGAGTGCTTCTACTACAAAGGAAATGGTCACTGGAAGCGGAAATGCCCTGAATATTTGCTGGATAAGAAGGATGGCAAAGTGAACAAGGGTATATTTGATATACTGGTTATTGATGTGTACCTTACTAGTGTTTATAGTAGCCCCTGGGTTTTTGATACTTGTTCGATTGCTAAAAATTAGTAACTCGAAACACGAGTTACAAAATAAATAGAGACTAGTTGAGGGTGAAGTGACGATGTGTGTTGGAAGTGGTTCCAAGATTGATATGATCATCATCGCACACTCCCTATAACTTTGGGATTAGTATTAAACCTAAATAAATGTTATTTGGCGTTTGCGTTAAGCATGAATATGATTTGATCATGTTTATTGCAATACAGTTATTCATTTAAAGTCAGAGAATAATTGTTGTTCTGTTTACATGAATAAAACCTTCGATGGCCATACACCCAATGAAAATAGTTTGTTGGATCTCGATCGTAGTGATACACATATTCATAATAATTGAAGCCAAAAGATGCAAAGTTAATAATGATAGTGCAACTTATTTGTGGCACTGCCGTTTAGGTCATATTGGTGTAAAGCGCATGAAGAAACTCCATGCTGATGGGATTTTGGAATCACTTGATTATGAATCACTTGATGCTTGCGAACCATGCCTTATGGGCAAGATGACTAAGACTCCGTTCTCCGGAACAATGGAGTGAGCAACTGACTTATTGGAAATAATACATACTGATGTATGCAATCCAATGAGTGTTGAGGCTCGCGGCGGGTATCATTATTTTCTGACCTTCACAGATGATTTGAGCAGATATGGGTATATCTACTTGAAGAAACATAAGTCTGAAACATTTGAAAAGTTCAAAGAATTTCAGAGTGAAGTGGAAAATCATCGTAACAAGAAAATAAAGTTTCTACGATCTGATCGCAGAGGTGAATATTTGAGTTACGAGTTTGGTCTTCAATTAAATCAATGTGGAATAGTTTCACAAACTCATGCCACCTGGAACACCACAACATAATGGTGTGTCTGAACGTCATAACTGTACTTTATTTGATATAGTGCAATCTATGATGTCTCTTACCGATTTACCACTATCATTTTGGGGTTATGCATTAGAGACAGATGCATTCACATTAAAAAGGGCACCATCTAAATCCGTTGAGACGACACCGTATGAACTGTGGTTTAGCAAGAAACCTAATCTGTCGTTTCTTAAAGTTTGGGGTTGCGATGCTTATGTGAAAAAGTTTCATCTTGATAAGCTCATGCCCAAGTCGGAGAAGTGCGTCTTCATAGGATACCCAAAAGTAACTGTTGGGTACACCTTCTATCACATATCCGAAGGCAAGATATTTGTTGCTGAGAATGGATCCTTTCTAGAGAAGGAGTTTCTCTCGAAAGAAGTGAGTGGGAGGAAAGTAGAACTTGATGAGGTAACTGTACCTACTCCCTTATTAGAAAGTAGTTCATCACAGAAATCTGTTTCTGTGACTCCTACACCAATTAGTGAGGAAGCTAATGATGATGATCATGTAACTTCAGATCAAGTTACTACCGAACCTCGTAGGTCAACCAGAGTGAGATCCGCACCAGAGTGGTACGGTAATCCTGTTCTGGATGTCATGTTAATTGACCATGACAAACCTACGAACTATGAGGAAGCGATGATGAGCCCAGATTCCGCGCAATGGCTTGAGGCCATGAAATCTGAGATGGGATCCATGTATGAGAACAAAGCATGGACTTTGGTTGACTTGCCCGATGACCGACAAGCCATAGAAAATAAATGGATCTTCAAGAGGAAGACGGACGCTGATAGTAGTGTTACTATCTACAAAGCCAGACTTGTCGAAAAAGGTTTTGACAAAGTTCAAGGTGTTGACTACGATGAGATTTTCTCACTCGTAGCGATGCTTAAGTCTGTCCGAATCATGTTAGCAAATTGCCACATTTTATGAAATCTGGCAAATGGATGTCAAAACTACATTCCTTAATGGATTTCTTAAAGAAGAGTTGTATATGATGCAACCAGAAGGTTTTGTCGATCCTAAAGGTGCTAACAAAATGTGCGAGCTCCAGCGATCCATCTATGGACTGGTGCAAGCATCTCAGAGTTGGAATATACGCTTTGATGAGTTGATCAAAGCATATAGTTTTATACAGACTTGTGGTGAAGCCTGTATTTACAAGAAACTAAGTGGGAGCACTACAACATTTCTGATAAATACATGTGAATGACATATTGTTGATCGGAAATAATGTAAAATTTTCTGGAAAGCATAAAGGAGTATTTGAAAGGAGTTTTTCAAATAAAGACCTCGGTGAAGCTACTTACATATCGAGCATCAAGATCTATAGAGATAGATCAAGATGCTGGATAAGTTTTTTCAATGAGTACATACCTTGACAAGATTTTGAAGTAGTTCAAAATGGAACAGTCAAAGAAAGAGTTCTTACGTGTGTTACAAGGTGTGAAATTGAGTAAGACTGAAAGCCCGACCACAGCAGAAGATAGAAAGAGAATGAAAGTTATTCCCTATGCCTCAGCCATACTTTCTATAAAGTATGCCATGCCGTGTACCAGATCTATTGTATACCCTACACTGAGTTTAGCAAGGGAGTACAATAGTGATCTAGGAGTATATCACTGGACAACGGTCAAAATTATCCTTAGTGGAATAAGGATATGTTTCTCGATTATGGAGGTGACAAAAGGTTCGTCGTAAAGGGTTACGTCGATGCAAATTTTGACACTGATACAGATGACTCTAAGTCTCAATCTGGATACATTTTGAAAGTGGGAGCAATTAGATAGAGTAGCTCTGTGCAGGGCATTGTTGACATAGAAATTTGCAAAATACATACGGATCTGAATGTGGCAGACCCATAGACTAAACTTCTCTCACAAGCAAAACATGATCACACCTTAGTACTCTTTGGGTGTTAATCACATAGCGATGTGAACTAGATTATTGACTCTAGTAAACCATTTGCGTGTTGGTCACATAATGATGTGAACTGTGGGTGTTAATCACATGGTGATGTGAACTATTGGTGTTAAATCACATCGTGATGTGAACTAGATTATTGACTCTAGTGCAAGTGGGAGACTGAAGGAAATATGCCCTAGAGGCAATAATAAAGTTATTATTTATTTCCTTATTTCATGATAAATGTTTATTATTCATGCTAGAATTATATTAACCGGAAACATAATACATGTGTGAATACATAGACAAACATAGTGTCACTAGTATGCCTCTACTTGACTAGCTCGTTAATCAAAGATGGTTAAGTTTCCTAACCATAGACATGAGTTGTCATTTGATTAAACGGGATCACATTATTAGGAGAATGATGTGATTGACTTGACCCATTCCGTTAGCTTAGCACTTGATCGTTTAGTATGTTGCTATTGCTTTCTTCATGACTTATACATGTTCCTATGACTATGAGATTATGCAACTCCCATTTACCGGAGGAACACTTTGTGTGCTACCAAACGTCACAACATAACTGGGTGATTATAAAGGTGCTCTACAGGTGTCTCCGAAGGTACTTGTTGAGTTGGCGTATTTAGAGATTAGGATTTGTCACTCCGATCGTCAAGAGGTATCTCTGGGCCCACTCGGTAATACACATCACTATATGCATTGTAACTAATGAGTTAGTTGCGGGATGATGTATTAAGGAACGAGTAAAGAGACTTGCCGGTAACAAGATTGAACTAGGTATTGAGATACCGACGATCGAATCTCGGGCAAGTAATATACCGATGACAAAGGGAACAACATATGTTGTTATGCGGTTTGACCGATAAAGATCTTCATAGAATATGTAGGAGTCAATATGAGCATCCAAGTTCCACTATTGGTTATTGACCGGAGACATGTCTCGGTCATGTCTACATAGTTCTCGAACCCGTAGGGTCCGCACGCTTAAAGTTCGGTGACGATTTGTATTATGAGTTTTTGAGTTTTGATGTACCGAAGGTAGTTTGGAGTCCCGGATGAGATCGGGGACATGACGAGGAGTCTCTAAATGGTCGAGACGTAAAGATCGATATATTAGACGACTATATTCGGACATCGGAAAGGTTCCGAGTGATTCGGGTATTTTTCGGAATACCGGAGAGTTACAGGAATTCGCCGGGGAGTAGATGGGCCTTATTGGGCTTTAGAGGAAAGAGAGAGAGAGAGGAGAGGCTACGCCCCCCCAAGGCCTAGTCCGAATTGTACTAGGGGGAGGGGCGGCGCCCCCTCCTTCATTCTCTTCTCTTTTCCCTTCCCTTCTCTCCTACTCCTACTACTTGGAAGGGCTCCTAGTTCTACTCGGAAAGGGGGAATCCTACTCCCGGTCGGAGTAGGACTCCCCTAGGGCGCGCCATAGAGAGGGTCGGCCCTCTCGCTCCTCCACTCCTTTATATACGGCGAGAGGGGCAACCCTTGGAGACACAACAATTGATATCTTGGATCTTTTAGCCGTGTGCGGTGCCCCTCTCCACCATAGTCCACCTCGATAATATCATAGCGGTGCTTAGGCGAAGCCCTGCGATGGTAGAACATCAACATCGTCACCACACCGTCGTGCTGACGGAACTCTCCCTCAAAGCTCGGCTAGATCCGAGTTTGAGGGACATCATCGAGTTGAACGTGTGCGGAACTCGGAGGTGTCGTGTGTTCGGTACTTGATCGGTCGGATCGTGAAGACGTATGACTACATCAACCGCGTTGTGCTAACGCTTCCACTTTCGGTCTACGAGGGTACGTGGACACACTCTCCCCTCTCGTTGCTATGCATCACCATGATCTTGCGTGTGCGTAGGATTTTTTTGAAATTACTATGTTCCCCAACATTGCTATGGTTAAAGTTCTCTTGGCCGATAATATTGATGGGCGTGTTATTTACTTCTGCAATGAATCTGCTAGAATTGCTAGACCTGATAGTAAAAATAAACATAGACCTGTTGTAGGCATGCCTGTTATTTCTGTTAAAATAGGAGATCATTGCTATCATGGCTTATGTGATATGGGTGCTAGTGCAAGTGCAATACCTCATTCCTTATACAAAGAAATTATGCATGATATTGCACCTGCTGAGATAGAAGAAATTGATGTTACAATTAAGCTTGCCAATAGAGATACTATTTCACCAGTTGGGATTGTTAGAGATGTTGAAGTTTTGTGTGGGAAAGTTAAATATCCTGCTGATTTTCTTGTTCTTGGTTCCCCACAAGATGACTTTTGTCCCATTATATTTGATAGACCCTTCTTGAATACTGTTAATGCTAAGATAGACTGCAATAAGGATATTGTTTCTGTTGGTTTAGGGGATATGTCTCATGAGTTTAATTTTGCTAAATTTCGTAGACAACCCCATGATAAAGAATTGCCTGGTAAAGATGAAATTATTGGTCTTGCTTCTATTGCCATGCCTCCTAGTGATCCTTTAGAACAATATTTGCTAGACCATGAAAATGATATGTTTATGAATGAAAGAAGGGAAATAGATGAACTATTATTTAAACAGGGTCCTATTTTGAAACACAACTTGCCTGTTGAAATTCTAGGGGATCCTCCTCCACCCAAGGGTGATCCCGTGTTTGAGCTTAAACCTTTACCTGATACTCTCAAATATGCTTATATTGATGAGAAAGAGATATATCATGTTATTATTAGTGCTAACCTTTCAGAGCATGAGGAAAAGAAATTATTGAAAACTCTGAAGAAGCACCATGTTGCTATTGGATATACTCTTTATGATCTTAAGGGCATTAGTCCCACTTTATGCCAGCACAAAATAAAGTTGGAGAAGGATGCTAAACCGGTTGTTGATCACCAACGACGGTTAAATCCTAAGATGAAAGAAGTGGTAAGAAAAGAAATACTAAAGCTTCTAGAGGCAGGTGTAATTTATCCCGTTGCTGATAGTCAGTGGGTAAGTCCTGTCCATTGTGTCCCTAAGAAGGGAGGTATTACTGTTGTTCCTAATGATAAAGATGAATTCATCCCACAAAGAATTGTTACAGGTTATAGAACGGTAATTGATTTCCACAAATTAAATAAAGCTACTAAAAAGGATCATTACCCGTTACCTTTTATTGATCAAATGCTAGAAAGGTTATCCAAACATACACATTTTTGCTTTCTAGATGGTTATTCTGGTTTCTCTCAAATTCCTGTATCAAAAGAGGATCAAGAAAAGACAACTTTCACTTGCCCTTTCGGTACCTTTGCTTATAGGCGTATGCCTTTTGGTTTATGTAATGCACCTGCTACCTTTCAAAGATGTATGACTGCTATATTCTCTGACTTTTGTGAAAAGATTGTTGAGGTATTCATGGATGATTTCTCCATTTACGGAACTTCTTTTGATGATTGCTTAAGCAACCTTGATCGAGTTTTGCAGAGATGTGAAGAAACTAATCTTTCCTTGAATTGGGAGAAGTGCCACTTCATGGTTAATGAAGGTATTGTCTTGGGGCATAAATTTTTTGAAAGAGGTATTGAAGTTGATAAAGCTAAAGTTGATGTTATTGAAAAGATGTCGTGTCCCAAGGACATTAAAGGTATAATAAGTTTCCTTGGTCATGCCGGTTTTTATATGTAACATCCCAAATGTTCAATTTGGAATGTTATACATAGTCATCCATGCATATCATATTTTATTTGCATTTCATCTCGCGATCCTCAAAATCCTAAGCAACTCAAGGACCCTCGGAGAGAGTTGGGGATTTTTCCGGTTTACAAATTTGATTTTATCAAATTATGAAACGAGGATTTTGGTTTTACTTATTTTTCTCTCCGAAAATATTTCATATCAAAATATATGAGAGGAGATAATATGACTTCTCCAAGATAATTGAAATATTGGAGGAAAAATATTAAAATCAAATATTTGTTTTATTTGGATTTTATTGCAATTTTGTTTGCATTAGAAAAATTGCACATTTTCAAAATTGCATTTTAGGGCCAAGAAAATGTTCATCTCGTTCTAAATATTTTATTTAGACGGTGAAAATTTATTTTGGCATTTTTAGATTTTAATTTATTTTTCTAGGGTTTTATTTCGGTCGGTGAAATTATTTTAAAAAAAAGTTCCCGCGCCCGACTGGGCCTAAGGCCCAGCCAAGCCAGGCCGGCCCGCCGCCGCCGCCAACTCCCCCCGCGCGCGCCGCCCCGCCACCGCCGCTTGCCCCTCCTCCAAGCAAGCCGCCCCGCCCTGCCCTTTATATAGCCGCCACCCCCGAGCCCCCCACCCCACAGCCACCGACGCCCCGCGCCAACCCCGCCGCCTGCGCTAGCCGCCGCTGCCGCGGCTTGCCGCCGTTGCCGCTTGCCGCGCCCAGCGCCGGCGCCACCGCTTGCCGGCGCCGCCCCGCCACCTCACCTCGCCGGAGGTAGCCGCCGGATCCGAGCCGCCATTTTTTTAAGAACCATTCGTTTTTTAGAAAACCCTAGATTCATTTTTTTTGGATCGCCGGTTTTTCTCGGTTCTTCTAGTTAGCGGACGTTCGTCCATACATTCGTTTTAACGAACGGTCTTTGCCCGTTAGTTACAGCTAACGAACGCTCGTTCGTTAGTCTGTTCGTCAGTTTTCTTTTATCGGATTTATTCGCGAGTTTTCTGATCGCGATTTCTGATCCGATCTTAGTTTCTGTTTATCTTTTCGCTCGTTAGTCGGAATCAGGCGACTCAAGCGCCTAGAGTTTCGTCTCGAAACCCTCTTTCCGTTTAACCAACTTAAATAATTTTTTGCTACTGTAAAATTTGACCTAGGTTCAGATTAGTAAACGAAGCTTCTTTCTTTCGCCGTTTGGGTTTCGTTGCTCCGTTTGATTTGATTCTTTTTTCGAACTGGAGTTCTTAAGTTGAACCTTCTGGTCAACCTCTTTTATTTGAGTTTTGGTTGCGCATCTTTGCTTGTTGCTTATGTATGTTATTGTTTGTTTGCGATAGAACTCCCGGAGTGCGAAGCGTGCTACTACGAGTCCCTAGGTTTCGCAGACCGTCAGCAAGGCAAGAAACACTTTGATCATATCCCTTTCATCACCCAGTTTTTATGCATTAGTTCCAATCCTCAAACATTGCATGATTAGGATGTCATTAACATGTGGGTTGGGAAGTAGTTGATGAGGTAGAACCTATTACCCTGTTACATTCAAACCCTTGGGAGTTACTTCTACGCATTGCTTATATTGCTATGCTATGCTATGCTCGTAGACGTGGTTTGGGTTTGAGTGAAATCCATGACAAATGTGAGTTTGTTAATTAATGGTTCAACTTAAGGTGGCAACTTAAATTAACATCTGGGTGGATTGAGGCACCTGGAGTAACCCAGTGTTGCCTGTATTTTTGGAAATCCCGGAGTACCCGTGTGATCTTCCTATGGACCGCCACCCAGGCTCAAAGGGAACTGAGATGATTCATGCTAGAAACTTCCGTGTGCAGCCACAGGCTATTATGGGCTCTAACATAGTTGAGTAAGTTACGTGAAGCTCTTGAAGAGGCAGATCAGCAGGTGGTGGGATGTAGGTTTGGTATGGTCTATCCGGAGTAGAGAGTTAATGTTTCTGAAAGACTGTGTCTCGGTCATCCGTTTCTCATACACCTTGTAGTGCGAGAAATCCAACGGAGGCGATTGAGTCTTGTGGGAAAAAGTGCACAAACCTCTGTAGAGTATATAATCTAATCATGGTTAGCCGTGTCCCCGGTTATGGACAATTCTTGAGTATCTAGTATTTGGGTTATCACATGTATCTCATCATTCTTAAATAATATTGTTGGGATGTTAATCACTTTAACTGGGATTGAGTTGGAGGAACCTTCTCAATGATGTTTCAACTGCCATGATAGTTAAATTAAAATCTATTCCTTTGTTGTAGGGAAAAATTGGCTTTTCACAAAAACTATAACCATAGAGCTTTCCACCAGCCAAATATGCATGTAGTGATAGCATTATTCTGTTCCTGCTCTACTGTGTTACTTTGCCAGCATATTCCATGTGCTGACCCGTTTTCGGGCTGCAACGTGTTATGTTGCAGACTTTTCAGACGAGGAGTAAGGTTCGTTAGGTCGTTGCCGTGCAGCTCAGCTATGCCGTTGGAGTTAATGGACTCACTTTATCTTCCAAGCCTTCCGCCGTTATCGTATTAGATGGCCTTAAGCCATATTATTGTAATAAGTTCTCTTTTGAGACATTCAATGTAATAAGTGTGTGATTGCCACTCTATTATAAATCCTTCGAGTACTGTGTGTGTCAGCATTACCGATCCAGGGATGACACTGAAGCACAGAGACTTGGTCATCTGAGGTCAGGTCGCTACATTATAGGAGGTTCATTAAGGACTTCTCTAAAATTTCTCGGCCTCTGACTAATCTCTTACAAAAATATGTCCCTTTTGTCTTTGATGATGATTGTGTAGGAGCATTTGAAATACTTAAGAAAGCTTTGGTTTCTGCACCTATTGTTCAACCTCCTGATTGGAATTTACCATTTGAATTTATGTGTGATGCTAGTGATTATGTTGTAGGGGCTGTTCTAGGACAAAGAGTTGATAAGAAATTAAATGTTATTCAATATGCTAGTAAAAATCTAGACAGTGCCCAAAGAAATTATGCTACTACTGAAAAAGAATTTTTAGCAGTTGTATTTGCTTGTGATAAGTTCAGACCTTATATTGTTGATTCTAAAGTAACTGTTCACACTGATCATGCTGCTATTAAATATCTTATGGAAAAGAAAGATGCTAAACCTAGACTTATTAGATGGGTTCTCTTGCTACAAGAATTTGATTTGCATATTATTGATAGAAAGGGAGCTGAGAACCCCGTTGCAGACAACTTGTCTAGGTTAGAGAATGTTCTTGATGACCTACTACCTATTGATGATAGCTTTCCTAATGAACAATTAGCTATGTAAATGCTTCTCGTACTGCTCCATGGTATGCTGATTATGCTAATTATGTTGTTGCTAAGTTTATACCACCTAGTTTCACATACCAGCAAAAGAAAAAGTTCTTCTATGATTTAAGACACTACTTCTGGGATGACCCACATCTTTATAAAGAAGGACTAGATGGTGTTATTAGATGTTGTGTACCTGAGCATGAAAACGAACAGATCCTATGCAAGTGCCACTCCGAGGCTTATGGAGGACACCATGCTGGAGATAGAACTGCACATAAGGTATTGCAATCCGGTTTTTATTGGCCTACTCTCTTCAAGGATGCCCGTAAGTTTGTTTTGTCTTGTGATGAATGTCAGAGAATTGGTAATATTAGTAGACATCAAAAATGCCTATGAATTATTCACTTGTTATTGAACCATTTGATGTTTGGGGCTTTGATTATATGGGACCGTTTCCTTCTTCTAATGGGTATACCCATATTTTAGTTGCTGTTTATTACGTTACTAAGTGGGTAGAAGCTATTCCAACTAGTAGTGCTGATCATAACACCTCTATTAAGATCTTAAAGAAGTTATTTTTCCGAGGTTTGGAGTCCTTAGATACTTAATGACTGATGGTGGTTCACATTTTATTCATGGTGCTTTCCATAAAATGCTTGCTAAGTATGATGTTAATCATAGAATTGCATCTCCATATCATCCACAGTCTAGTGGTCAAGTAGAACTTAGCAATAGAGAGCTTAAATTAATTTTGCAAAAGGCTGTTGATAGATCTAGAAAGAATTGGTCCAAGAAACTTGATGATGCATTATGGGCCTATAGAACTGCATATAAAAATACTATGGGTATGTCTCCGTATAAAATGGTTTATGGTAAAGCATGTCACTTACCTCTTGAATTAGAACATAAGGCATATTGGGCTATTAAAGAGCTCAACTATGACTTTAAACTTGCAGGTGAGAAGAGGCTTTTTGACATTAGTTCACTCGATGAATGGAGAACCCATGCCTATGAGAATGCCAAACTGTTTAAAGAAAAAGTTAAAAGATGGCATGACAAAAGGATATAGAAGCGTGAGTTTAATGTAGGTGATTATGTATTGCTATACAACTCTTGTTTAAGGTTTTTTGCAGGCAAACTTCTCTCTAAATGGGAAGGTCCTTACATCATCGAGGAGGTCTATCGTTCTGGTGCCATAAAAATCAACAACTTCGAAGGCACAAATCCGAGGGTGGCGTACGGTCAAAGAATCAAACATTATATCTCAGGTAATCCTATAAATGTTGAAACTAATGTTATTGAAACCATAACCCCAGAGGAATACATAAGGGACACTTTCCAGAATGTTTCAGACTCCAAAAAGGAATAGGTACATGGTACGGTAAGTAAATAAACTCCAAAACAGTTCTAATGGCAATTTTTCTCCGTTTTGGAATATTTAAGAAAATAGGAAAATAAGAAGCAGTCCGGGCAGGACACAGAGCTTCCACGAGGGTGGAGGGCGCGCCTACCCCCCTGGGCGCCCCCTGCCTCGTGGGCACCTCGTGTGCCCCCGGACTCTGTTTTCTTGCACAATACTTCTTTTGGTTGGTAAAAATTCACTATATAATCTCCTGAAGGTTTTGACCGCCATATCACGCAAATATCTTCTGTCTTTGTTTCGAGTTGTTTCTGCTGCAAAGTTAGAGCAAGATGTCTTCTCAAGAGTCAGTCGGGGAGAGCCGGGTGTCTCATCCGACACCGGGGCCAAGAGCAAACAGCAATGCTGACCCCTTTGGGCCATCAACTGAGGAAGAGATGGAGGCCGATTTGAAAGGGATAGATGCCATGGAGAAGGATGAAGAAGTTACTTCTTGTTTCCGAGCTGGATTCACTATGGGAGAACTATAGAGCTCTGCTATTCAAAACTCGGTCATCCCTTCCAATGTTAGATTTCTTTCTTATGAAAATATGAAAAAGAGTGTTACTTGTTCTCCCGCAGCTATGCAACATCCTTGGGTGAAAGGAGCTTTAGCCGTCACAGGAAAGCTCCGTAAGGAAATAATGGACCTCAAGCAGCAAGTCAATAAGCTCGAGGAAGAGAATCGTATCCCAAAGGGAATCATCGCCAAGAATATCACATCACCACCCCCGAAGAAGGAGACATAAACACATGGTATGGGCACTCCCCTTGGCAACTGCCAAGCTTGGGGGAGTGCCCCAGTATCGTATCACCATCACTTTTATCTTTACCGTTTTTCTTAGTTCGATCCTTTTGGTAATATCTTGATCTAGTAGAATAAAGTTTTACTATATTCTAGTTGTGAGTTTTGCTTTACGATCCTTCTATGTAATCGAGTCCGTGAGCTATATATAATAAAGATTAGTGTTGAGTCGAGGGCTTGATTATTTTGCTATGATCTTGAGGGAATAGAATAAAAGAATAAGAATAAAAGGAAATAAAGAGATCATATGGATCTTATGGAGAGTAATGACTTCACATATAAAGAGTATGATGAATAAAAATTGTTGAGAGTTGACAAACATAGTTTTGGTCATCGTTGCAATTAATAGGAAGTAATAAGGAAAGAGAGGTTTTCACATATAAATATACCATCTTGGACATCTTTTATGATTGTGAGCACTCATTAAAATATGATATGCGAAAGAGTTGACGTTGGACAAGGAAGACAATGTAATGGGTTATGTTTTCTTACATCTCAGATAAATTATATTGTCATGGATCATCCAACATGTTGAGCTTTCCTTTCCCTCTCATGCTAGCCAAATTCTATGCACCAAGTAGAGATACTACTTGTGCTTCCAAATATCCTTAAACCTAGTTTTGCCATGAGAGTCCACCATATCTACCTATGGATTGAGTAAGATCCTTCAAGTAAGTTGTCATCGTTGCAAGCAATAAAAATTGCTCTCTAAATATGTATGATTTATTAGTGCGGAGAAAATAAGCTTTATACGATCTTGTGATGTGTAAGAAATAAAACCAATGGACTGCATAATAAAGGTCCATATCACAAGTGGCAATATAAAGTGATGTTCTTTTGCATTAAGACTTCGTGCATCCAACCATAAAAGCACATGACAACCTCTGCTTCCCTCTGCGAAGAGCCTATCTTTTATTCTTGTCTTATACTTCATGCAAGAGTCACGGTGATCTTCACCTTCCCTTTTTACATTTTATCCTTTGGCAAACACAATGTGTTGGAAAGATCCTGATATATATAGCTAATTGGATGTGAGTTTTCATGAACTATTATTGTTGACATTACCCTTGAGGTAAAAGGTTGGGAGGCAAAACTATAAGCCCCTATCTTTTTCTGTGTCCGATTAAAACTTCATAACCATAAATATCGCGTGAGTGTTAGCAATTGTGAAAGACTAAATGATAGTTGAGTATGTGGACTTGCTGAAAAGCTCTTATATTGACTCTTTCCTACGTTATGATAAATTGCAATTGCTTCAATGACTAAGATTATAGTTTGTTGGTTCTCAATGAAGTTTCTAATTCATACTTGAAATTGTGATTGAATTGTTACTTTAGCATAAGAGATCATATGACAATATATGTATATGTTGCCGTTCTAAGAATGATCATGATGCCCTCATGTCCATATTCTATTTTATCGACACCTCTATCTCTAAACATGTGGACATATTTTTCAATTTCGGCTTTCACTTGAGGGCAAGCGAGGTCTAAGCTTGGGGGAGTTGATACGTCCATTTTGCATCATGCTTTTATATCGATATTTATTGCATTATGGGCTGTTATTACACATTATGTCACAATACTTATGCCTATTCTCTCTTATTTTACAAGGTTTACATGAAGAGGGAGAATGCCGGCAGCCGAGATTCTGGGATGGAAAAGGAGCAAATATTAGAGACCAATTCTGCACAACTCCAAAAGTCCTGAAACTTCACGGGAGCAAGTTTCAGAATATATAAAAAATATTGGGGGAAAGAAGTACTAGAGGGGGGCCACCCACCATCCACGAGGGTGGGGGGCGCGCCCTACCCCCCTGGGCGCCCCCTGCCTCATGGGCCCCCTAGCAGCCCTCTAATGCCCATCTTCTTCTATATGAGGTCTTTCGTCCAGGAAAAAAAATCATAAGCTAGCTCACGGGACGAAACTCCGCTGCCACGAGGCAGAACCATGGTGGAACCAATCTAGGGCTCCGGCGGAGCTGTTCTATCGGGGAAACTTCCCTCCAGGAGGGGGAAATCATCACCATCGATCCTCTCATCGGGAGGGGGTCAATCTCCATCAACATCTTCACCAGCACAATCTCATCTAAAACCCTAGTTCATCTCTTGTATCCAATCTTTGTCCCAAAGCCTCAGATTGGTACCTGTGGGTTGCTAGTAGTGTTGATTACTCTTTGTAGTTGATGCTAGTTGGTTTATTCGGTAGAAGATCATATGTTCAGATCCTTTATGCATATTAATACCCCTCTGATTATGAACATGAACATGATTTGTGAGTAGTTACGTTTGTTCCTGAGGACATGGGATAAGTCTTGCTATAAGTAGTCATGTGAATTTGGTATTCGTTCGATATTTTGATGAGATGTAAGTTTTCTTTCCTCTGGTGTCATGTGAACGTCGACTATATGACACTTCACCATTGTTTGGACCTAGGGGAAGGCATTGGGAAGTAATGAGTAGATGATGGGTTGCTAGAGTGACAGAAGCTTAAAAAGGATTGGGCCATCTTGCTGCACCTTATTTACTTGCATTACTTGTTACTCGTTACAAATTACCTTATCACAAAACTATCTATTACCGATAATTTCAGTGCTAGCAAAGAATACCTTACTGAAAACTGCTTATCATTTCCTTCTGCTCCTGGTTGGGTTCGACACTCTTACTTATCGAAAAGGCTACGATAGATCCCCTACACTTGTGAGCACAGCGTTGGTTTTCCCTTGAAGAGGAAAGGGTGATGCAGCAAAGTAGCGTAAGTATTTCCCTCAGTTTTTGAGAACCAAGGTATCAATCCAGTAGGAGGCCACACGCAAGTCCCTCGTACCTACACAAACAAATAAGAACCTCGCAACCAACGTGATAAAGGGGTTGTCAATCCCTTCGCGGTCACTTACAAGAGTGAGATTTGATAGATATAATAATAATAAGATAAATATTTTTGGTATTTTTTTGATAAAGAGTAAAATTAAAGATTGCAAAATAAAAGGTAATAGAAATAGCTTGTTGATGGAAGATTAATATAATGGAGAATAGACCCAGGGGCCATAGGTTTCACTAGTGGCTTCTCTCAAGATAGCATAAGTATTACGGTGGGTGAACAAATTACTGTTAAGAAATTGATAGAAAAGTGAATAATTATGAGAATATCTAGGCATGATCATGTATATAGGCATCACGTCCGTGAAAAGTAGACCGACTCCTGCCTGCATCTACTACTGTTACTCCACACATCGACCGCTATCTAGCATGCATCTAGAGTATTAAGTTCATAAGAACAGAGTAACGCATTAGGCAAGATGACATGATGTAGAGGGATAAACTCAAGAAATATGATATAAACCCCATTTTTTATCCTTGATGGCAACAATACAATACGAGTCGTTTCCCTTTCTGTCACTGGGATCGAGCACCGCAAGATTGAACCCAAAGCTAGGCACTTCTCCCATTGCAAGAAAGATCAATCTAGTAGGCCAAACCAAACTGATAATTCGAAGAGACTTGCAAAGATAAACCAATCATACATAAAAGATTTCAGAAAAGAATCAAATATTGTTCATAGATAGACTTGATCATAAACCCACAATTCATCGGATCTCGACAAACACACCGCAAAAAGAGTTACATCGAATAGATCTCCAAGAAGATCGAGGAGAACTTTGTATTGAGATCTAAAGAGAGAGAAGAAGCCATCTAGCTAATAACTATGGACCCGAAGGTCTAAAGTGAACTACTCACACATCACGAGATAGGCCATGGAGTGATGTAGAGGCCCTCCGTGATCGATGCCCACTCCGGTGGAGCTCAACAAAAGGCCCCAAGATGGGATATCTTGGGTACAGAAGGTTGCGGCGGTGGAAATAGGGTTTCGTGGTGCTCCTGGATGTTTTGGGGGTATATGAATATATATAGGAGGAAGAAGTAGGTCGGTTGAGCCACGAGAGGCCGACGAGGGGGAGGGCACGCCCAGGGGGGTAGGCGCGCCCCTGCCTCGTGGACTACTCGTTTGTTTCTTGACGTCCACTCCAAGTCCTCTGGATCACGTTTGTTCCAAAAATAACTCTCCCGAAGGTTTCATTCTGTTTGGATTCCGTTTGATATTCATTTTCTGCGAAACACTGAAGTAGGCAAAAAAACAGCAATTTGCACTGGGCCTTGGGTTAGTAGGTTAGTCCCAAAAATAATAAAAAAGTGTAAAATAAATCCCATTAACATCCTAAACAGATAATATAATTGCATGGAACAATAAAAAATTATGGATGCGTTGGAGACGTATCAAGCATCCCCAAGCTTAATTCCTGCTCGTCCTCGAGTAGGTAAACGATAAAAACAGATTTTTTAATGTGGAATGCTACCTAACATAATTCTCAATGTAATTCTCTTTATTGTGGCATGAATATTCAGATCCGAGAGATTCAAGACAAAAGTCTAATATTGACATAGAAATAATAATACTTCAAGCATACTAACTAAGCAATTATGTCTTCTCAAAACAACATGACCAAAGAAAGTTATCCATACAAAATCATATAGTCTGGCTATGCTCTATCTTCACCACACAAAGTATTTAAATCATGCACAACCCCGATGACAAGCCAAGCAATTGTTTCATACTTTTGATGTTCTCAAACCTTTTCAATCTTCACGCAATACATGAGCGTGAGCTATGGACATAGCACTACATGTGGAATAGAATGGTGGTTGTGGAGAAGACAAAAAGGAGAAGAAGTCTCACATCAACTAGGCGTATCAACGGGCTATGGAGATGCCCATCAATAGATATCAATGTGAGTGAGTAGGGATTGCCATGCAACGGATGCACTAGAGCTATAAGTGTATGAAAGCTCAAAAAGAAACTAAGTGGGTGTGCATCCAACTTGCTCACTCACGAAGACCTAGGACATTTTGAGGAAGCCCCTCATTGGAATATAGAAGCCAAGTTCTATAATGTAAAATTTCCACTAGTATATGAAAGTGGTAACATAAGAGACTATCATAAAGATCACGGTGCTACTTTGAAGCACAAGTGTGGAAAAAGGATAGTAACATTGTCCATTCTCTCTTTTTCTCTTGTTTTACTATTATTATTATTATTATTATTATTATTATTATTATTATTATTTGGGCCCTCTTCTCTTTTTTTGGCCTCTTTTTTGTCAGAAATCTCATCCCGACTTGTGGGGGAATCATAGTCTCCATTTTCCTTTCCTCACTTGGGACAATGCTCTAATAATGATGATCATCACACTTTATTTACTTACAACTCAAGAATTACAACTCAATTCGTAGAACAAAATATGACTCTATGTGAATGCCTCCGGCGGTGTACCGGGATATGCAATGACTCATGAGTGACATGTATGAAAGAATTATGAATAGTGGCTTTGCCACAAATACGATGTCAACTACATGATCATGCAAAGCAATATGACAATGATGAAGCATGTCATAAATGGAACGGTGGAAAGTTGCATGGCAATATATCTTGGAATGGCTATGGAAATGCCATAATAGGTAGGTATGGTGGCTGTTTTGAGGAAGGTATATGGTGGGTTTATGGTACCGGCGAAAATTGCGCGGTACTAGAGAGGCTAGAAATGGTGGAAGGGTGAGAGTGCGTATAATTCATGGACTCAACATTAGTCATAAAGAACTCACATATTTATTGCAAAAATCTATTAGTTATCAAAACAAAGTACTACGTGCATGCTCCTAGGGGGATAGATTGGTAGGAAAAGACCATCGCTCATCCCCGACCGCCACTCATAAGGAAGATAATCAATAAATAAATCATGCTCCGACTTCATCACATAACGGTTCACCATACGTGCATGATACGGGAATCACAAACTTTAGAACAAGTATTTCTCAAATTCATAACTACTCAACTAGCATGACTCTAATATCACCAACTCCATATCTCAAGACAATCATCAAGTATCAAACTTCTCATAGTATTCAATGCACTTTTTATGATAGTTTTTATTATACCGATATTGGATGCCTATCATATTAGGACTAAATTCATAACCAAAGAAATTACAATGATGTTCTAAAGTACTCTCAAAATAATATAAGTGAAGCATGAGAGATCAATAATTTCTATCAAATAAAACCACCGCCCTGCTCTAAAATATATAAGCGAAGCACTAGAGCAAAATTATCTAGCTCAAAAGATATAAGTGAAGCACATAGAGTATTATAATAAATTCCAATTCATGTGTGTCTCTCCCAAAAGGTGTGTACAGAAAGGATGATTGTGGTAAACTAAAAAGCATAGACTCAAATCATACAAGACGCTCCAAGCAAAACACATATCATGTGGTGAATAAAAATATATCTCCAAGTAAAGTTACCGATGGACGAAGACAAAAGACGGGATGCCTTCCGGGGAATCCCCAAGCTTGGGCTTTTGGTTATCCTTGGATTTTACCTTGGGGTGACTTGGGAATCCCCAAGCTTAGGCTATTGCCACTCCTTGTTCCATAATCCATAAAATCTTTACCCAAAACTTGAAAACTTCACAACACAAAACTTAAAAGAAAATCTTGTGAGCTCCGTTAGTAAAAGAAAACAAACCACCACTTAAAGGTACTGTAATGAACTCATTCTTTATTTATATTGGTGTTACAACTACTGTATTCCAAATTCTCTATGGTTCATAAACTTAAATACTAACCATAGATTCATCAAAATAAGCAAACAACACACGAAAAACAGAACCTGTCAAAAACAGAACAGTCTGTAGCAATTTGTAGGTTTCGAATACTTCTGTAACCCCCAAAATTCTAAAATAAATTTCTGGACGTGAGGAATTTATCTATTAATCATATTCAAAAAGAATTAACTAAATATCACTCTCCAGTAAAAAATGTCAGTAAATCTCGTTGGCGCTAAAGTTTCTGTTTTTTACAGCAAGATCGCAAAGACTTTCCCCAAGTCTTCCCAAAGGTTCTACTTGGCACAAACACTAATTAAAAGCATAAAACCACATCTAAAAAGAGGCTATATGAATTATTTATTACTAACTATAATCAAAAAGCAGGGAACAAAAATAAAATTCGGTTGCCTCCCAACAAGCGCTATCGTTTAACGCCCCTAGCTAGGCATAAGATTTCAACGATGCTCACATGAAAGACAAGAATTGAAGCACAAAGAGAGCATCATAAAACACGTGACAAACACATCTAAGTCTAACATACTTCCTATGCATAGGCATCTTATAGGCAAACAAATTATCAAGGCAAGCAGAAACTAGCATATGCAAGGAAGCGGAAAGAAACAATAGCAATCTCAACATAGCGAGAGGTAATTTAGTAACATGAAAATTTCTACCACCATATTTTCCTCTCTCATAATAATTACATGTAAGATCATAATAAAATTCAACAATACAGCTATCACAAAACATATTCTTAACACGATCCACATGTATGCAAAGTTGACACTCTTCCAAAATAGTGGGATTAACATTAACTAAAGTCATGACCTCTCTAAACCCACTTTTATCAAAAAATTCATAAGATTGAAGATTCTCAAAATATGTGGGATCTAGACACTCTTCCAAACCCACTTTCAATAATATTTCAAACACTATTATCAATCTCATATTTATCATGGGGCTTAAATAAATTTTCAAGCTCATAAGAAGAATCACCCCAATCATGGTCATTGCAAAAAATAGTAGTCATAGAAAAACTAGCATCCCCAAGCTTGAGGTTTTGCATATGATTAACACAATTGTCATTAAGAGAATTTATGATAACATCATTGCAATCATGCTTTTCATCGAAGGAACTATCAAGTATGGGTGCAATAGCAACGATCTCATGTTTAACATAAGGAACTATAGCAAATTCATCTTCATGAGTATTGGCATCATGGCCACAAGAATAGCAAGCATCATGTTCATCAAGGGGTATTTGAATCAAATCATCGGAATCATAATTATCTATAGATTCATGCATATCATTATTTTCTTCCAAAGCAACGGTCATTCTTTCAACAAATTCTTTGACATAGAAATTTTGAGCATAATTTTCATGGCAATATTTAAGTATGTCAAGATTTTCATATTCGTAGAGAGTAATATCATACTTTTCAATCAAAGAAGCAACTTCATAAGCACCCTTAAAAGCAACAAATTCTTCAATTTGTTCGATATCGTAGTAACTATAAACACCCTTTGCATAAGAAGATAAGATTTCATTATCAATAAACTCACATAGGTAGGGGAGGTTTTTTTAGGGTTCTTAGAGCAACAAGTCAGATCACAAATTTCACAAAGATTCCAAGCATAAGATAGCAATCTATTTATTTGATCCCATAAGAGTATCCCCTTTTTAGACAAATGGTGACACACAAAATGAGCATGCTCATCTAAAGATTTCCCATCAACTAGGCTAGTTGGGGTTTCAACAAGAGAGCATAAGGATCAAAGATGATCCAACTAGAATACTTTAAGTTGATCCATAACAATAGATTTTTAGCAAGCAAAGATGCAAGCAAATAGAAGGCACATGGAAACACAAGGAAAGATACACACGGGAAGAAGGCGAACGGAAAAAGAGGGCGAATAAAATGGCAAGGGTGAAGTGGGGGGAGGAAAACGAGAGGCAAATGGCAAATAATGTAATGCGAGGGATAAGAGTTTGTGATGGGTACTTGGTATGTCTTGACTTGTGCGTAGACTCCCCGGCAATGGCGCCAGAAATCCTTCTTGCTACCTCTTGAGCATTGTGTTGGTTTTCCCCTGAAGAGGAAAGGGTGATGCAGCAAAGTAGCGTAAGTATTTCCCTCAGTTTTTGAGAACCAAGGTATCAATCCAGTAGGAGGCCACACGCAAGTCCCTTGTACCTACACAAACAAATAAGAACCTCGCAACCAACGCGATAAAGGGGTTGTAAATTCCTTCACGGTCACTTATGAGAGTGAGATCTGATAGAGATAATAATAATAAGATAAATATTTTTGGTATTTTTATGATAAAGAGTAAAAGTAAAGATTGCAGAATAAAAGGTAATAGAAATAGCTTGTTGATGGAAGATTAATATAATGGAGAATAGACCCCGGGGCCATAGGTTTCACTAGTGGCTTCTCTCAAGATAGCATAAGTATTATGGTGGGTGAACAAATTACTGTCGAGCAATTGATAGAAAAGTGAATAATTATGAGAATATCTAGGCATGATCATGTATATAGGCATCATGTCTGTGACAAGTAGACCGACTCCTGCATGCATCTACTACTATTACTCCACACATCGACCGCTATCCAGCATGCATCTAGAGTATTAAGTTCATAAGAACAGAGTAATGCATTAGGCAAGATGACATGATGTAGAGGGATAAACTCAAGAAATATGATATAAACCCCCTTTTTATCCTCGATGGCAACAATACAATACGTGTCATTTCCCTTTCTGTCATTGGGATTGAGCACCCCAAGATTGGACCCAAAGCTAAGCACTTCTCCCATTGCAAGAAAGATCAATCTAGTAGGCCAAACCAAACTGATAATTCGAAGGGACTTGCAAAGATAAACCAATCATACATAAAAGATTTCAGAAAAGAATCAAATATTGTTCATAGATATACTTGATCATAAACCCACAATTCATCGGATCTCGACAAACACACCACAAAAAGAGTTACATCAAATAGATCTCCAAGAAGATCGAGGAGAACTTTGTATTGAGATCCAAAGAGAGAGAAGAATCCATCTAGCTAATAACTATGGACCCGAAGGTCTGAAGTAAACTACTCACACATCACCGGAGAGGCCATGGAGTTGATGTAGAGGCCCTCCGTGATTGGTGCCCCCTCCGATGGAGCTCCAGAAAAGGCCCCAAGATGGGATCTCTTGGGTACAGAAGGTTGCGGCGGTGGAAATAGGGTTTCGTGGTGCCCCTGGATGTTTTGGGGTATATGAATATATATAGGAGGAAGAAGTAGGTCGGTTGAGCCACAAGGGGCCCACGATGGGGGGCGCCCAAGTGGGGTAGGCGTGCCCCCTGCCTCGTGGACTCCTCATTTGTTTCTTGACGTCCACTCCAAGTCCTCTGGATCACGTTTGTTCCAAAAATAACTCTCCCAAAGGTTTCATTCCGTTTGGATTCCGTTTGATATTCCTTTTCTGCGAAACACTGAAATAGGCAAAAAACAGTAATTTGCACTGGGCCTTGGGTTAGTAGGTTAGTCCCAAAAATAATATAAAAGTGTAAAAGAAAGCCCATTAACATCCAAAACAGATAATATAATAGCATGGAACAATCAAAAATTATAGATACGTTGGACAGAAATAAATGACTCTCTAAAACTTCCGGGTTGTCCCCCTGGCAGCGCTTTCTTTGAAGCCATTAAGCTAGGCATATAGTGCTCAAGTAATGGATCCACTCGGATCCCAAGGTATATCAAAGCCATTTTAATTAGCAATGATTTGTGATTTAGTAGTGAGCACAAAGTAACATATATCATGCAACAACGAAGTCTAACTCTCTTCCTATGCATCGGCATGTCATAAAAGAACAATTCATGCACACATAATAAAGGCCAATGCATAGTATAAACAGTTTCTTGCAATTTTATCATATTGGAAACATGGAGAGGCGGAGATGTAGTTCCTCTCCCATAAAAATTGCAAGTAGGAGCAGCAAGCACATGCGTATTATATTCATCAAAATTATCATGTGCAACGGTAAAAGGCAACCCATCAATATAATCCTTAATAAGGGCAAACTTCTTCGATATAGTGTAGTCGGGAGAATTCAAAAAGATAATAGGACTATCGGGCATGGGTGCAATAGCATCAATTTCATGTTTAACATAAGGAACTATAGCAAGTTTATCTCCATAAGCATAATTCATATTGGCATCTTGGCCACAAGCATAGCAAGCATCATCAAAAAGGGATATTTCAAAAGAATCAATGGGATCATAGCAATCATCATAGCATTCATCCTTTGGTAAGCATGAAGGGAAATTAAACAATGTATGAGTTGGAGGGTTACTCTCATTAGAAGGTGGGCACGGGTAGCTAATCCGATTTTCCTCCTTTTGCTCTTCACTCTCCTCATCATCCTTTTCATCCAATGAGCTCATAGTTTCATCAATTTCTTCTTTCATAGACTCCTGCAAAATATTAGTCTCTTCTCGGACTACGGAGACTTTCTCAATAAATTCATCAATATCATAATTGTATTTATAATTCTCATAGCAATATTTAAGGATAGCTAAATTTTTGGGTCTATAAACTGAATCATCAAAATCTTCAAACTCTTCAAACAAAGATTCAATTTCACAAGCACCCTTAAAAGCAACAAATTCTTCTATTCGTTCCACATCATAGTAATCATATATACCATTAGCATCACAAGCTAAGGTTTCATTATCATTAAATTTGCATGAAAAGGGAAGGTGTGGAGCCTTCATCCTAGAGCAACAAGTATAATCATATCTCAAGCATAGTTGCGGAGCATACCAATGCAACATATGAATTTGATCCCACAATAGTTTCCCTTTTTGAGATAACCGGTGCCGCACATAAAAAGCATGCTCATCTAAAGATTTGCCCTCAACCAAGCTAGTTGGGGTTTCAGCACGAGCACATAGGGATCGAAGATGATCCAAGTAAAAAGCTTCAGGAGTGTGATAGATTTTCAATGGTTATTCAACCATTGGTGTAGTAGGTACAACTATTTTTTTTTGGTATTTTGCATTTCCTACCCATAACTAAAGATAGGAAAAAGTGCACAAAGTAAAAACTACTTTGTGATAAAGCAAACAAGCACACACAAGAATATTCACCCCACGCTATTGCCCCCTGGCAACGGCGCCAGAAAAAGGACTTGATAACCCACAAGTATAGGGGATCAATTGTAGCCTATTTCGATAAGTAAGAGTGTCGAACCCAAAGAGGAGCTAAAGGTAGAACAAATATTCCCTCAAGTTCTATCGACCACCGATACAACTCTACGCACGCTTAACGTTCGCTTTACCTAGAAAAAGTATGAAACTAGAAGTACTTTGTAGGTGTTGTTGGATTGGTTTGCAAGAATATAAAGAGCACGCAAATAAAAACTAGGGGCTGTTTTAGGTAAAGAAGCAATAAAGTTAGTATAGCGAGTGTGTAAAAGTGGTGGTAGGAGTTGCGAAATTGTCCCTAAGCAATTGACTACTTTACTAGACCGATAGCAAGTTTTATGTGAGAGAGGCCACTGCTAGCATGTCATCCCTGACTTGGAATTCTATGCACTTATGATTGGAACTATTAGCAAGCATCCACAACTACTAATGTTCATTAAGGTAAAACCAAACCATAGCATTAAGATATATTGGTCCCCCTTCAATCTCGTATGCATCAATTTCTATGCTAGGTTGAAGCTTCTGTCACTCTTGCCCTCCAATACATAGCCCTATCAACATACAACTAACCCTACGGTGTGATCCACGCACGCGCTCATATGATGGGCACGAAAAGACAGCAACATAACCACAAGCAAATTAAACCAATCATAGCAATTCACCAATTACCGATAGGACAACGAAAATGTACTCAGACATCATAGGATGGCAACACATCATTGGATAATTGTGACGCCTGGATATTTACGCTATAATAAGACCCTACTAATGATGCCACGTCACCACAATCCCTGTTGCTAATCTCGCGTTAGTTGAGAACCGATCCAAATTTAAATTTGAAGTAAAGGCAAATGACAAACGTTTTATAACCTTGAAACTAAAATGTTCTAAAGGTGTCGGATAAATCATAGGTAATTGTGGTGGAGAATCCGAACTTTGGCAAAGTGTTTAAAGGCTCTAAAATAAATAAAACAACAACAAAACATTTAATTAAATACCTTTTTCAAATTGATAAAATATTAAACTATTTTACTTAGCTATCCAAATTAATGTGGCAGTGTTGTAATTCTAAACACTAATTTAGGTGTTGAAATTAATTTTTTACAAAAAACTAAAATAAAGTAATTATTAAAAGAAACAGAAAAGAAATAAATAAACAACAGATAAAAATAAAATAAAACCCTTGGCCAACTGGGCCTCGTCCCAACCGGCCCAGCCCAACAGCCAAGCCTCCCTCTACCTCTGTTCACCGCAGCGCGATGGACGTCCGTGCGCCGTCCACGGCGTGGATGGACCACGGGGCGGCCATCCGGCGACTCCCCGGTGACCTCAAGTCGCCGACCACCCTCCCTAGTGCAACCCTAACTCTAGACGCCTCCTAGTTCGCCCTTCTCGCCCAGATCCCCTTTTCCCCGCGCACATCCGACGCTCTGCTGCCATGGCCGTCGTCAGCCTCGCGGCCACCGTCCTCCCTATGCCCATCCAACGTGCATGTTCACTCCATCACCGTACCCTACACAGCCTGTCACCTTGACTCGGAGCTCGGAGCCTCGGGAGCGACCGCGGCGACTTCATCTTCCTCCTCGGCCACCTTAGATCGTCGCCGCCCGTTTGTCGCCATCAAGCCTTCCCCGCGCCCGCTTAGCACATCTGCAGGCCCCCAGTGAGCATCACTCTCCTTCCCCTCACTCCACGCAATCGATAGCAAGCTCTAGCAACCGATCCGTCGTCGCCCAAAATGCTCCACCGCACTCGCTCATCTCTGATGTGGCTCCAGTGGACCAGTGGTCCCGTGCCTGCCTCCATTCGCTTGGTGAGCCCGCGTAGGTGCCGTAGGTGCCAAACACCGGTAATTTTGCCCTCTGCAATGCTGTTCCCGAGCTTGACCGAACTCCCGCGCCCGCCGCGGTTGACGCCGTCGTCGACACCGTCCGTCCTAGCCCCGGCTGAGGCCACGAATGGGTGCGCCCGAGCCCCTGCTTTCGAACGCACCCAGCCACGCGTAAAACCATGCCCCGCACCACCGTTCGCTCTCGCGCCCGACTCCGGCTGTCCGCCGATGTGCTCGCTGCCATCACTTCCGGCCACCTCCGGCCACGCCACCACCACCACTAGATGCAACTCGCCACACTCGTTCAAACGCTATCTCCCGCGCTCGAAACGAGCCACCGTAGCTGAAACCCGACCACCTCCAGACGCGCGCCACCGCAAAACATGGTCGGCGGAGTAACGGCGTTGACCTGGCGCCACATGGCCGCCTACTAGGTGTCTGACCCGTGGGCCCAGGGACCCTATTTGACTGGGTTGACCAGTCAACCCTGCTGACTGGGCAATCCACAGCCACTGACCAGTGGGGCCTACCCCCCTAATTAATAGGAAATAATTATATCAATTTAGTTAATCTAAATAGTGACTGACAGGTGGGCCCAGGTTTTAATATAGTTAATTTAGTTTAATTTAAACCACAGTTAGCCCCACTGTGTATGACATGTGGGACCCAGCTGTCAGGTTTGACCCGAGTGAGCTGGGTTGGCTGCTGACGTCATGATGACGTCAGGCTGACGCATTAAAATCATTATTCAAATTAAAATAATTTCAGGAAATAAAATAAAACTTTGAAAATTAATAGAAAATAAACCGTAACTCGGATTAAAATAATTTATATATGAAAGTTGCTCAGAAAAATCCAACGAATCCAATACACCGTCTGTTCATGTGTCACATGCCCCTAGCATGCTGAACATGGAATCGTCCCCTCTCTTTCGTCTGTCCGGTAAATGCCCAAAACCGGGGAAATGTCGTCTGATATTTTCCTGCTCCGTCTAGAACGTATAGCACCGTGTTAGACCACTCTTAGCACCGTGTATTGTTGTGTTATGCTTTTTGATGCCTTTGATTGCTCTGTTATTTATTGTGTTCCCCCTCCGTTACTTCTTTCTGGTAGACCCCGGGACTGCTACCGATAGTCCCGTGATCGACTGCATCGACGACGACCCCTCCTTCTTGCCAGAGCAACCAGGCAAGCCCCCCCCCTTGATCACCAGATATCTCCTATTCTTCTCTCTACTGCTTGCATTAGATTAGTGTAGAATGTTACTGCTTTTCGTTAATCCTATACTGATGCATAGCCTGTCCTTGCTACTACTGTTGTTACCTTACCTGCAATCCTAAATGCTTAGTATAGGATGCTAGTATTCCATCAGTGGCCCTACATTCTTGTCTGTCTGCCATGCTATACTATCGGGCCGTGATCACCCGGGAGGTGATCACGAATATATATACTTATATACATAATATATGATACTTGTGGTGACTAAAGTCGGGTCGGCTCATAGAGTACCCGCAAGTGATTCTGATGTTGGGGGCTGAAGGGGCAGGTGGTTCCACCCAGGTAGTGGTGGGCCTGGGTTCCCGACGGTCCCCGACTATTACTTTGTGGCGCAGCGATAGCGCAGGTTGAGACCACCTAGGAGAGAGGTGGGCCTGGCCCTGGGCAGCGTCTGCGGTTACATAAATTAACACGCTTAACGAGATCTTGGTATTTGATCTGAGTCTGGCCACTGGCCTATACCCACTAACCAACTATGCGGGAACAGTTATGGGCACTCGACGTCCTGGTATCAGTCGGAGCCTTCGTGACATCAGCGACTGAGCGGCAAGCGCCGGATTGGACTGGAATGCCTGCTCTTGTATTAGGGAGGCTAGGTCTGTTTTCGGCCGCCCTCACAACATGCAGGTGTGCAATGGGCGATGGGCCCAGACCCCTGCGCCATAGGATTTAGACCTACGTGCTGACCTCTCTGTTGTGCCTAGGTGGGGCTGCGACGTGTTGATCTTTCGAGGCTGGGCATGACCCAGGAAAGTGTGTCCGAACAAAGGGGATCGAGCGTGTTGGGAAATATGGAGCACCCCTGCAGGGAAGTTTATCTATTCGAATAGTCGTGTCCCTTGGTAAAAGGACGACCCGGAGTTGTACCTTGATCTTATGACAACTAGAACCAGATACTTAATAAAATACACCCTTCCAAGTACCAGATACAACCCGGTGATCGCTCTCTCACAGGACCACGAGGGGAGGATCGCCGGGTAGGATTATGATATGTGATGATACTTGGATAACTTACCATCTAGTCTCTTCTTCTGCTTCAAGATGGAGGCTGCCAGAAGCGTAGTCTTCGATAGGACTAGCTATCCCCCTCTTATTCCGGCATTCTGCAGTTCAGTCCACATATACTACCCCTTTCATTGATACCAATGCATATGTAGTGTAGCTCCTTGCTTGCAAGTACTTTGGATGAGTACTCGCGGTTCCTTTGCTCCCCCTTTTTCCCCTTTCTATACCCGTATGTTGCGACCAGACATTGGAGTCCAGGAGCCAGACGCCACCGTCGACGACGAATCCTAGTACACTGGAGGTGCCTACTACTACGTGCAGGCCGCTGACGACAACCAGGAGTAGTTTAGGAGGATCCCAGGAAGGAGGCATGTGCCTCTTTCGATATGTATCCAAGTTTGTGCTAGCCTTCTTAAGGCAATCTTGTTTAACTTATGTCTGTACTCAAATATTATTGTTTCCGTTGACTCTTGTGTTTTTGAGCTTATGTATTCGAGCCCTCGAGGCCCCTGGCTTGTAATATAATGCTTGTATTATTTTAATTTGTGTCTAGAGTTGTGTTGTGATATCTTCCCGTGAGTCCTTCATCTTGATCGTATACATATGTGTGTATGATTAGTGTACGGTCAAATCGGGGGCGTCACAAGTTGGTATGAGAGCCGACTGCCTGTAGGAATCCCCCTTCCAAACTCCTTGGCCGAAGTTGAGTCTAGTCGATGAAAATTGTTTTACTAACATGGTTGTGCGGCCCATGGGCCCACATCGCCATTGGATGGTATTAGGATCTTTTATTACTCGTCTATACTCTAGGACTCTAATCTCTCTTTTATTCGGGTTAAATGAATTTTGCTAAGTCTAACATTAGGATCTCGTGATCACTTTCACCCAGAGGACACCTTATTACCGATGATTGTCTGCTGCACCAGAAGATTCTGAAATTACTCTACGATTTTCTCCCGAGACACTTGTACCCACCGCCTTTGCAAATTCCCTACCATTGTTATATCCTTATTGATAACTACATACACCTGCCATTCTTACATTCAATCACATTGATCTTGTTATTACAATATGCCCCGAACTGGTCTTCATTGTTCCGAGAATCCTTTGAGCTTACTGCCTTGAAGTTCCTTGTCACCTAAATACCCCTATGGATAATTTTGTGCACCTATCGAGTATCCGCTCATCCTCAGTTGATTCATGTATTTCACAAAAGTCTTTGTAATACCATTCGTTCTTCTGAAAATCCTCAACAGCCTATTGTTATTGAATTTCTTGCTTGCTTGCATTATGGTTAATACCATAAGTCTAGTAATCTTATTGTCATCCTTTGTCATTATCATTTTGAGTCCGTTGATACAATATGTTGCGAATGCTTGTAGTCCTCAACCAAATCCTAGAATTCATCCTTCCAGCTCAAATGACATTTTAAACATGAGTTAGATCTCGACTAATCAAATTGCCATCGATTGGACCCCAAGCCTACTCAACTTATCCATCCTTAGTCAGAGCGTTAGCTTCTGATCCATCGATTTGGAAATCATAATTCCTTTGCATTTGACCTTGAGTTAGTCAGTTGTTTCTATAATTTGATATCCTTGCATTCTTTCTTCCTTTGGTTGGGTACCGATGCTCACATCAGATCCCTTGTGGGCCACCGGAGACTTTGTTGGATTTTATCCGACAGTGCCCTTCGTATTCAATAAGCTTGTGAGCCTTTCCTCAGATACATAATGCCTTTGGTAAATTGTGTCCTCTACTTTCTCAAGGATGCTCTACTATTGAGTTCATGTTATTTATTCTTGAAATTGTGGTTTATGCTCCTAAGATGCCCCGATGGGTTGAACCTATACCTTCCCTAAAACCCGTATGAACCCAAAGGTTTTCACAAGTCATACTCTTCTATTGCTTCGCCAAATAAAATTTCAACACTACAACTTTTTCGAAAACGAGAAGTGAATGAAAGGTTATGCATTGCAGAAGTGGAAGTCGACCTTGAACCTTTGTGTTCATGCCCATGGACACAATGTGAAACTTATCATGAAAGCTTCTTGCAAGAATAGTTAATCATTTGAATAATTCTTCCAGTATCGTAAATTGGATCCCTTATAGTTATGGTTCCGACCATGCAAACCTTATTCAATATATCTGAAAGGAAACCATTCCATTGCCTCGTCTATTCTGACAAGATTAAAGTATCTGCTACCGCAAGTCAACGCTCCAATCAGTTTCTATTCTGATTTACTTTCGAGTATACCCTTTGGTATCTCGAGAATATCAAGGAAATACATAACTTCTGATGAGTTCTTCATCAACTATTATTCTCGCCGATTCCAATCCACCCCCCGGGTTCCGAGTTAATTGTCACTCGAGAACACCGATAAGTGAATCAATTCCGCAATATGATTCAATAAACTCTAAGTAATTTTTGTTGCTTACGAGTTAATAATCATTTAAGTCATTCCTAGCCTGATCGGCTACATCATTACTGTGCTAATTTTAACTGCGCTACCTGGTCCTTCTTCCTGGAGCACAATTTTCGACGATGAGCTAAGCTTATGTCGATCTTCAACATCATATAATTTCTCCTTAAACCACAAGCTTGGTTTCGAGTTTGTGTCGTACCCATGGTTCCAATAACCTTTCGCTTCATCATTCCTTGACTTGATGTCATCGCCGATGGATTACATCTTCATGAAATCTCTCAACAATTGTGTCGTGATCATCATCAACATCCTAAGCTCCTCCAAGATATATATATATCAAATTCTTGATGGGTAATACCATCGTTGCCCCTCAATGATCCGTGTTATCATCGACCATTTTATTGCCTTTCGTTCAACACAAACTTGTTCGTGTTTTGTGTTATACCTTGGGATCCTTGCTACCCAGCAATTGTTCTTCTTTACCTTGGAGGTATTACCATCTTTTATGTCAAAAAGTCGTGAGAATTTATCTTGATACAGGTGATACTTCTTGCCATATCCGTTCATTCCTTGGTCCCCGTGTTGCTTCTAACCGAAAAACCGACAATTGAACTATGATGTGCGACTTCAAACTTCTAGGAACCCTGTTGATTTGAAGTTAATGGTCGATATTTCATTCTTAGACCATTGGTTATCGAATCACCATTCTAACATTGATCATGCTACCTAAGCCCATATTTTGGGTGCACCTTTCAATCAATGATTAATTGTGTATGTTTTCCTCGAGCATACCTCATTATATAATTTGATCTGACAAATGCTATCTCCTTGTTCACCTAATTGTGGAGATCCATCTTTTGGAAATCTCCATGAATTGTCCCTAAGTTCATCAACCACCTTCTCATCCTCTCCTTGGTTTAATGATGAACTCATGATTCGGAACTTGCTTCCATATTTCTTTTCCCGAGAATCTTGCAATGCCATCTCGTCAATTTGTGTTGCACCTTTTCTTCTCAGGCATCCTGAGTCTGGGGTATCCTGACACCAATCGGATCTAAACCTCAGTCAGATATGATGGTTGGGACATATTTCCAAGAGTTATAACATTGGTCTTCATGTGACCCGGTAAGGTGATGTCGTGCCTAGCACCCCTAGCCGGAGGACCTATTGTTATAGTTTCCTTTTAGCAAGGTTAACCATTCTTCCATGAGGAAATTGTAAGACTTATTCAATAAGTTGTTCCTGATGGATCCTTTGTGTATCCAAAGTCTGATCTTTGCTTAAAGACCATGTCAACGCTATCTCGAAGCATGTATGTGGTACTCCGATTTTTAACAAGAACATTTGAATCCCAATGCTAAATGTTTCTTGCTCCATTATCCAGACACCGTCGTATGGGTAATGTCATGAAATTTATCTCCCCTTACCTCAAGGGTTTTCTACTTTATATACTGTCAGGGATATCATGATCTGCTTGTCCTTGGGAAGGATATACCCCTAAAATATGTGTTTAAACACATTTTCCTTTCCATTGTTCTGTTTAATTTGATATTCATATTATCCCTTCCATTGTTTGGTTTAACCTTTCTTGAGGTCTATATGATCTAAGAAGTAATATTCTCCTGCTTATGTAAACACCTCGGTGTACAATTTTGTCACCAAGTCCCTGTTACTATTGTTGAGAACATTGCGGTGACCACCGATGGCCGGGTACCTTGCCTATTGGTCCGCCTCGTTCAACGAGCAGGAAAATGGTTCTCTTCGTCCCTCACCCTTGGTACCGATGTTGTGGCCGACATAACTGATAGACTACCCTCTAACATGCCTTGCTATCATGATCGTGCAAGATGTCACCGTTCCTTCTACTTTAATCCACATGGTGGGCCCATAACCCATAGTTCCACAGGAACGAAACCTGATTCTCCTGTACCACCATGTTTCTAAGTTATCCCTTGCATTTGGTTTCATATGTATTTTGTGAGCCACCTTCCTATTAATCTATTTTGTTATCAGACACAATACTTATTCCCATTGCTCTGAACCCCTTTCACCTTCTGAATAGGCATTGAACAATTGCCTACCCGCTTGAAACTTCTTATTGTACCTTCTTACTTTGTTCTCGATATTTTTTTAAGTTTCAACTCGAGAGTTACTTTCTACCACATTCCCTGAGTTATAAACCGGATAGCAACCTTGTAGAGTTCCGTTCTTCCGAAGCTACCCCTTATCCTTTTAGTAAGTTCGATGGAGTTCTCGAAGAAAGGAAGACAACTTCATCATGATGACCCAAAACAGAGAAATGAAGAGCTCAACGTACTGGATCGACCTCTTCAAGAAGAGCAACTAAGACCGAGAACACTCACTAGGATTTCGTGCCCAGAACCTCCCCACCTCACGCCTCTTAAATCTCGGGATGAGATTTCTTGTAGTGGAGGAGAATTGTGACGCCCAGATATTTACGCTACAGTAACACCCTGCTAATGATGCCACATCACCACAATCCCTGTTGATAATCTCGTGTCAGTTGAGAACCGATCCACATTCAAATTTGAAGTAAAGGCAAATGACAACCGTTTTCAAACCTTTAAACTAAAATGTTCTAAAGGTGTCAGATAAATCATAGGTAATTGTGGTGGAGAATCCAAACTTTGACAAAGTGTTTAAAGGCTCTAAAATAAATAAAACAGTAGCAAAACATTTAATTAAATACCTTTTTCAAATTGATAAAATATTAAACTATTTTATTTAGCTGTCCAAATTAATGTGGCAGTGTTGTAATTCTAAGCACTAATTTAGGTGTTGAAATGATTATTTTTACAAAAAACTAAAATAAATTAATTATTAAAAGAAACAGGAAAGAAATAAATAAACAACAGATAAAAATAAAACAAAACCCCCTGGCCAACTGGGCCTCGTCCCAACCGGCCCAGCCCAACAGCCGAGCCTCCCTCTACCTCTGTTCACCGCAGCGCGGTGGACGTCCGTGTGCCGTCCACGACGCGGATGGAACACGGGGCGGCTATCTGGCGACTCCCTGGCGACCTCAAGTCACCGACCACCCTCCGTGGCGCAACCCTAACCCTAGAAGCCTCCCAGTTCGCCCCTCTCGCCCAGATCCCCTTTTCCCCGCACACATCCAACGCTCTGCCGCCATGGCCGTCGTCGCCCTTGCGGCCACCGTCCTCCCCACACCCGTACAACGTGCTTGTTCACTCCGTCGCTGTACTCTACATCGCCTGCCACCTCGACTTGGAGCTCGGAGCCCCGGCAGCGACCGCGGCGACTTCATCTTCCTCCTCGGCCACCTCGGATCGCCGTCGCCCGTTCGTCGCCATCAAGCCTTCCCCGTGCCCGCTTAGCACATCTGCAGGCCCCCAGTGAGCATCACTCTCCTTCCCCTCACTCCACGCAATCGATAGCGAGCAATAGCAACCAATCCGTCGTCGGCCGAAATGCTCCGCCACACTCGCTCATCTCCGACGAGGCTCCGGTGGACCAGTGGTCCCGTGCGTGCCTCCATTCGCTTGGTGAGCTCGCATAGGTGCCGAACACCGGTCGTTTTGCCCTCTGCAACGCCATTCCCGAGCTCGACCGAACCACAACGCCTGCCGCGGTTGATGTCGTCGTCGACACCGTCCGTCCCAGTCCCGGCTGAGACCACGAATGGGTGCGCCCGAGCCCCTGCTTTCGAACGCACCCAACCACGCATAAAACCATGCCCCGCACCATCGTTCGCTCTTGCGCCCGACTCCGGTCGTCCGCCGATGTGGTCGCTGCCGTCACTTCCGGCCACCTCCGGTCACGCCACCGCCACCACTAGATGCGGAATGCCACACTCGTTCGAACGCTACCTCCCGCGCTCGAAACGAGCCACCGTAGCTGAAACCCGACCACCTCCAGACGCACGCCGCCGCAAAACGTGGTCGCCGGAGTAACTCCGGCAATGACGTTGACCTGGCCACGTGGCCGCCTACTTGGTGACTGACCCGTGGGCCCAGGGAACCTATTTGACTGGGTTGACCAGTCAACCCTGCTGACTGGGCAACCCCCAGCCACTGACCAATGGGGCCTACCCCCCTAATTAACAGGAAATAATTATATCAATTTAGTTAATCTAAATAGTGAGTGACAGGTGGGCCCAGGTTCTAATATAGTTAATTTAGTTTAATTTAAACCACTGTTAGCCCCACTGTGTATGACATGTGGGACCCAGCTGTCAGGTTTGACGTGAGTTAGCTGGGTTGGCTACTGACGTCATGATGACATCAGGCTGACGCATTAAAATCATTATTCAAATTAAAATAATTTCAGGAAATAAAATAAAACTTTGAAAATTAATAGAAAATAAACCGTAACTCGGATTAAAATAATTTATATATGAAAGTTGCTCAGAAAAATCCAATGAATCCAAATACACGGTCTGTTCATCTGTCACATGCCCCTAGCATGCTGAACATGGAACCGTCCCCTCTCTTTCGTGTGTCCGGTAAATGCCCAAAACCGGGGAAATGTCGTCTGATATTTTCCCGCTTCGTCTATAACTTATAGCACCGTGTTAGACCACTCTTAGCACCGCGTATTGTTGTTTATGCTTTTTGATGCCTTTGATTGCTCTGTTATTTATTGTGTTCCCCATTCATTACTTCTTTCTGGTAGACCCCGGGACTGCTGCCGATAGTCCCGTGATCGACTACATCGATGACGACCCCTCCTTCTTGCCAGAGCAACCAGGCAAGCCCCCCCGCCTTGATCACCAGATATCGCCTATTCTTCTCTCTACTGCTTGCATTAGAGTAGTGTAGCATGTTACTGCTTTTCGTTAATCCTATACTGATGCATAGCCTGTCCTTGCTACTACTGTTGTTACCTTACCTGCAATCCTAAATGCTTAGTATAGGATGCTAGTATTCCATCAGTGGCCCTACATTCTTGTCTGTCTGCCATGCTATACTACCGGGCCGTGATCACCCGGGAGGTGATCACAGATATATACTTATATACATAATATATGATACTTGTGGTGACTAAAGTTGGGTCGGCTCGTAGAGTACCCGCAAGTGATTCCGATGTTGGGGGCTGAAGGGGCAGGTGGTTCCACCCAGGTAGTGGTGGGCCTGGGTTCCCGATGGTCCCCGACTGTTACTTTGTGGCGCAGCGACAGCGCAGGTTGAGACCACCTAGGAGAGAGGTGGGCCTGGCTGTCGGGGAAACTGATCCACGAACACCTATGGGGCCGGCGGACCGGGCCCCTTTCGGTTCGGCGGGGGGCGGAGATCGCACGAAGAGCAGATCGAGGCGAAGTGCATGAGCAGTTTACCCAGCTTCGGAGCTCTCCGGAGAGATAACACTCCTACTGCTGCTTGTTTGATTGTATTATGTTCTTGCTCGCGGGAGCTAAGTCTTTTCTGGCGAACGAATGAGTCGAACCTCCCGAACCCCCTCTACGTTGCGCATGGGCCTCCTTTTATACGCTAAAGGGGTCACCGACAGGTGGCAACGCAGAGAAGGGTACAAATGTAAAAAGTGAGGTGGTTGGTACAGTTACTTGTACAGTACACCCTACCTAACCCTGACGGCAGGGGACAAGGGCATTAAATGCCCGTCTGAGTCGCCCAAACAGTGCAGAAAAGGACCATTAGGGGCGCCACCGTTCGCCACGATGGCGATCTTGTCAGCTTCGCATGCCACTGCGCACCGCTGGCTGCACAGCCTCCCGCCACGCGCGCCTGGAGAGGCCCCCAGAGTGACACGTTGGTGGATGCGCTGGAGTGTGGGCACAGAGTGGCCGCCTGCCACGGCAAGCGCCTTGCCGCTGCTGTTATCTTGTCGGGTCCGGAGGCTTGTCGCTCACCGGGCCTCGAGGTACCTTGGTTGGTCTTCCCGGCAAGCTCCTCTTGCCGGGGCCTTGTTGCCTTGCCGGAGCGCGTGGCGCGTCGTGGCAAGTTCCTTGGAGTGCCTCGGTTGGCCTTCCCGGCAAGCTCCTCTTGCCGGGGCCTTGTCTCCTGAGCTTAAATACTTTGTTCTTGAATGGCTCCAAGGGAACCACGGAGGATCTTGGTGTTGGCCCGGCAAGCCTTGCCGCGGGGTGCTGCAACTGCCCGTGCACAAGTTCGGGGTACTAGGGTACCCCTATTCTAGTACATCGACAGGAGCTCCCGGGCCTGGGCCAGACACGGTGCCGAGCGCTGTTGGGCCAGGCCCAAGACAGGGCACGGGCACATGTGGACTCGGCCACGCCGAATCTCGCTCCGTATCCACCGCGCTCTCCCCTAACGGCACGCATTGAATGCAGCATTGTGGGAGAGATCGTGGGTGGTTCTTTATTCGGAAGGGCGAAACGTCCGCCCCGTCCCTCTTTATAAGCAGAGGAAACAGGGGCAGTTTGTTCCCCCTCGCTGGTTGCTACTACTCCATCTTCACGAACCTCCGTCGCTCCCCCCCTTCTTCTCGAAGCCGAGAGAGCAGCGCTCCGCCCCCCATTGCCACCAGCATCACCAACGCCGTCGACCTCCCCCACCACCTCCGCCATGGCTCCGAAAGCCGACAAGGGAAAGGGCGTGAAGTCGGCCGAGGCGCAGCGGCTCGCGGCGCTGCGGAAGGAGCGGGCGATCTTCTCCCCCCAGCTCGGCGTGAAGGAGCTGAGGGAGTACTTCTACCTCTTTTTGGCGACGGAGACGCGGGCGCATCCGCGCACGAGGGTACTCCTGGCCGCTGCTTCGGAACTGGCTCCAAACGGGTACCCATTCTTCACGCTGTTCTTCTATTGCGGGCTCTGCCCGCCCTTCTCGGAGTTCTTCTGCGATATCATGAACACCTACGGCTTCCGCCTCCTTGATTTCACCCCCAACGCCGTTCTGACCATGGCAGTTTTCGCACATTTGTGTGAAAACTTTGTCGGAGTCCACCCCAGTGTTGCCCTTTTCCGCCACTTCTTCATACCTCGGGTAGAGAGAGGAGAGCCGCTTGCCGGAGGGATTGCCTGGATCTCGAGAGTCGGCAAGAAGGAGGCGTACTTGGAGGGTGAGCTCCGCAGCAAGTGGGAGGAGTGGAGAGCGGAGTGGTGCTGGATCGTCGAGGAGAATCCGCAGCCCTTCACCGCCGTGCGCCAAGCTCCAATAGTGCGCGGCAATGACTGGAGCAACGTGGCCCCGGAAGACGAGAGGCTGAAGATCGCCATTACTAGGATCCTTCGCCTCAGGCTTGCCGGGCTCACTGTAGGCGTTGTAGGCGCAGATTTCCTCCGCCGTCGCATTGCCCCCTGCAGGAGAGGGGGAGGCCCGCCTGGGAATTCAAGAACTCGGCGGACATCATGAGGCTGCGGCCGGGCCTCAACTACAACTTCACCGTCTTGGAGCTGGATGCAATGCTCCTGGAGTTGTTCAAACGCGACCCCCAGCACCCATTCACGCTGCCGAGGGGCGTCGTTCCATTGTGCAATAATTCTTCGCTTGACCGGATCCGTGCCATGATGTCATTGTGCGATTCACACGGAATCGTCCCAACTTGGCAAGAGCCTGCGGATGACGTCGTGCAAGCGTTCTTCGACAACTTGGAAGAAGTGCCGGTCCACGCTGACGAGCAGAAGAGCCTCACCCGTGACACCACCGACGAGGAGCTGCAGCGCATCGCCACTAGGGCGGAAGAGGTTGCGGCCGCAGCTGCCGCGGGCGTGTTCGGGTTCACTATGGAGGAGGCGGAGGCGGCAGAAGCGGCAAACCTTGCCGAGCGCGCGGAGTTCATTGGCGGGGAAGAGCCTGCCGGTTCTGAAGCCGAGCCGAGCGAGGCCGGCGAGGAAGAGCCCGAGCCTTCAGAAAGCTTGCCGCAGGCGGAGCCCCCGGCCCCGCCAAGAAGGCGTCTTCGCAGGGCCGCGGATGTAGCGGGGCGGCAGCCGGGTCAACAGCCGCCGAGCCATGCGACACGCTCTACCGCGGCAAGCAATGTTGCCGCGGGAGCGCCTCACGCAGCAGTGGCAACTGGAGCGGGATATTCCCGGGCCACCGCCACCGCCCCCGCCAAGCGGGCAAGGGATCCTACTCCTCCGCCTCGCCGCACCAGAGGGGAGCCGGACTTCGATCTTTCCGCGCTCAGCTCCGACGAGGAGGAAGAAGAGTAAGTTTCTTTGGTGCTCTTGTAGTTCTTCAATTTTGCTGTTTTTATCTTGTATCTGACTTGCTTCAATCTGGACTCCTTTCTTTTCAGGACGCTGGCCCAGAGAGCGGCGAAGAGGGCCAAGGCCGCGGTGATTGTCATCGGAGATGACCCCACCGTGTCGGCAGGGGGTGGGTCCGAGACCACCTTGACGGACCCGGCAACCACTCCTCAAAGCAGCCCCCAGCGTAAGTTCATAGTTAGCTTTCTGCTGTCGGGCGCGCATGAGTGCTTTTTCCTTTGTTGATATCTTGCTTGTTGATTTGTGTAGGAGCAGAGCAGCCACATCAGGAGCGCCCGGAAGCTGGTCCCGAAGTGCCATCTGCTTCGACTACGCCACCAAGGGAGGGGTTCCCGGTAAGGGAGCGCTCTCCGGCAAGGGAGGACTCTCCGGCAAGGGGCAGCACCGTCGATCCTGCGGCGGCCGAGACCGCAACTGCAGGTCTTGGCACAGGTAATTCCCTTGTCCAAAAACTTTCCCTTGGGTTCTTCTTCTTCTGATTTTTGATTGATTTTTCTCCCTTTTTCGTTCTTCAGACCCATCTACTGCTGAGCCAATGGAGACAGAGGGCGCCGGCGAGGAAGGCGCGCATGGCAGCACTGACGCCGCCGCCGCCAACGAAGAAGGGGCCGGTGCTGATGAGACCGCCGGCGATGAGGCCGCCAAGGCTGCCACCGCAGAAGCCGGCGAGGGGTCGGGCGATCACACTGACGACCCTGAGGCCGCAGGAGCGCCAGGCGCTGCGCCGACCGCTGATCCCTCTGCCGCTGCTGCGGGGCCGGGCTCCGAGGAGCCCCAGCCCGGCGCCTACTTGAAGGCCGGTGACGATATCTTCATCAAGCTACCCTGGGCGTCGAGCTCCAGGGCGCCGGTCGAGGGGGAAACTTTCGACGGGGAGGTGCTCGCCTCTGCTGGACTGTCGTTGGTCGACGCGCCCAGCAGCAGCAGTGGCGAGCCTGAGGAGGAGGAGCTGCTGCGAAAGCTGCTGTCACTCTACCGCGCCCGGCAAGCCAAGCTAGCTTCCCGGGAAGCACTTGTCGCGAAGGCGGGAGTTGACATGGAGAAGCGCGCGGAGGAGCTCCGGGGCCACAATCAAGAAGCTCTCCGGTCCCTGGCACAGGAGCGGGAGCGACTCGACGAGGAGCGCACGGCCTTCCTTCTCGAGAAGGCCGAAGCTGAGGAGGAACAAAGGCTGGCCGCCGAGAAGCAGTCCGCGCGAGAAGGAGAATTGGTGCAGCGGAAGGCCAACCTCGACAGCTACGAGGAGGAGCTCGCCGAGCACGAGCAAGCACTTGGCGGGGCGCTCAAGGAAGCAAAGGACGCTGCCGCGATCGCAGAGGCCGCCAAGAAAGAGCTGGAGGAGAAGGTGGCGCAGCTGGAGGCCAATATCGGGAAGAGCGGCCAGGAGCTTGCCGTGCTCAAGCGTGAGCGTGAGAAGGATGATGCCGCCCACGGTGAGCTGCAAGGTCTTCTCGCTGAGAGGGGCAAGGAGCTCAGCGCCGCCAAGGATTCCAATGCGGACCTAGAGTTGAAGCTGGCCACGCTGATGCAGACGCTGGAGGCCGCCAAGGAGCGGGAGAAAACCTTGTCGGAGAAGGTCAAAGCTGACAAGGCGCTGCTAGAGAGCATCGCAGCTACCCAGAACTCGTTCAGAGACACTGTGGAGCACTAGACCGAGGGTCTGGTGAATATTGCCGCAGTCATCAACGAGGAGCTAGCGCAGCTGGGGATGGAGGACTTTGGGTATCCCTCCAACGAGAATCTCCAACCCAGCGCCAAGCTCAGCCTGTTCTTCAAGGGCGTGGCGACGGCACTCCAGCGGCTCCGGGAGAGGATCCCAAAGCAGCTGGCCGACGAGTCGCGCAAAATCTGCGCCGGGGTTCTCCAGAAGGTGCTGATGAAGGTGGCCTTCCGCAATCCAGGCCTCAGCTTCACCAACGTCCTCAAGTCCTTGCTGCCAGACGCCGATCGGGACGCACTCAAGGCCCTTGTCGCACCCATTGTGGACAAGGTGAGCGAGATCAAGAGGGTTGAGGGCGACCTCGTAGACTAGGCCGCCCATTTCTTCTTTTCCTTTGTCGCTGCTAATCACGTTATGAAAACAGTCTGTTAGAGCTGCGACAAGTTATCTTGTAATATAACTTTATTTCTGTTATCAATTGCTATGTTATTTCCTCTACTAGATTCCTTCCTTTGTATGTTTTTACCCTACGCTTCTAGGGAACTTGTCGGCGCAGGCACCCGAGCCGCGAGCGCTGAGTGCGGAACTTCAGCAGCCTGCTGGCGGTGCTGCTTCCGACAAGAAACCTTGTCGCGACTAGATGCAGCACACTTAAGTTGTTGAGCGGACTCGAAACAAAGTAAGGGCGCAACTAGCCACGAGTTGGTTCCTCCGCGCACAGGTTTTCCATACAAAGCAGGGTCGTTCGAGGAAAATAACTCAAAAATTTAAAAACTGATTGCTCAAACTTTGGCAACTTAGCTTTTGTGTCGTTTGCTTCCCGGCAAGGCAGAACTTTGCTTGAACGACGCCTGGTCCATACCACAATCTTCTCCTTCCCCCCGGCAAACTTGTGTGCGAGGGAACCTTCCTTTCCTTTGTTGAAAAAGAAGAAAGAAGAGAAAATAATGATATGGAGCCTTTCGGCTCGTTATTGCTTACCGGATGTAGGTGCTGCACAAAGTGTCAGATAACGCATGCAAGAAAGAAACTAATGCATGAAATGGACAAGTTGTGCGGAGCACATGGGGTTTTACTTATGCACGGGATCTGTGCCCGGCTTTGCACAAAGGATTACATGCAACAGCGGCAAGACTTGTACAAAAGGTGGTTGCCAGAACGGGTTCCGGCAACCGCGCCCTACGGGAAAAACTTACGAAGATGTTCTATGTTCCAGGAGTTGCTCACCGGAATGCCATCTTCGGTCTCAAGGCGGACAGCGCCGGGCCTTGTGACTCGTTTCACCCGATAAGGGCCTTCCCACTTCGGCGTCAACTTGTTGGAATTCTTGGCGGACTGAACGCGCCGAAGAACAAGGTCGCCTTCCTCGAAGCTTCTGGCTTTAAGTTTGTGGCTATGGTAGCGGCGCAAAGCTTGCTGGTATCGAGCAGCTCGTACAGCAGCCTGAAGACGATCTTCCTCAAGGAGCAGCGCGTCATCTTGTCGCAGCTGTTCTTGCTCAAGCTCATCATAAGCGAGCACTCGAGGCGATCCGTATACGAGTTCCGTGGGGAGAACTGCCTCTGCTCCATAGACTAGAGCGAAAGGCGTCTGGCCAGTGGCTCGATTTGGCGTCGTTCTGATCGACCAAAGAACCACCGGCAACTCCTCGATCCAGTTTCTTCCGCACCTGCGCAGCCTGTCGAAAGTTCTGCTCTTGAGCCCGCGCAGCACTTCAGCATTTGCCCTCTCTGCTTGACCGTTGCTTCTCGGATGAGCAACAGAAGCGAAGCAGACCTTGGCGCCAAGGTCTTGGACGTAATGCATGAAGGTGCGGCTCGTAAATTGCGTGTCGTTGTCGGTGATGATCCTGTTAGGGATCCCGAAACGGCAAACAATTGACCTGAAGAACTTGACTGCTGACTGTGCTGTCACCTTCCTCACTGGCTGCACTTCCGGCCACTTTGTGAACTTGTCGATTGCGACGTACAAGTACTCAAAGCCCCCGACAGCTCGGGGGAAAGGGCCGAGGATATCGAGCCCCCAGACCGAAAATGGCCAGGATAAAGGGATCGTCTGGAGAGCTTGAGCTGGCTGGTGTATCTGTTTGGAGTGGAACGGGCACGCTTCACACTTGGTTACTTGTGCAGTTGCATCCTGGAGGGCTGTCGGCCAAAAGAAACCTTGCTGGAAAGCTTTGCCGGCAAGTGCTCTTGCGCCAATGTGGTGGCCACATATGCCTCCATATATCTCTGCCAACAGCTTTTGTCCATCTTCCCGGCAAATACACTTCAATTTCACACCGTTGAGTCTTCTTCTGTACAGTATGCTATCGACAAACTGGTACATACTTGACTACCGGGCTACTTTTTCCGCTTCTTCTTGCTCTTCGAGAAGTTCTCCTGTCTGAAGGAAATGGACAATCTGCTGTGCCCATGCTGGAGCTTGTGGCTCGACAACAAGGACTAAAGGCACATCTGCTGCTGCGGGAACATCCGCTTCCACGGCAAGGACTTGCGGCCCTGCCGGAGCTTGATGTTCCCCGGCAAGCTTGTCGGAGCAAAACTTGTCGGGAGCGTCTGCTTCAACGGAACAAACCATAAGGCTTGCCGGAGCAGACTGCCCCTCAGCAACCTTGGTGTTGATCTTGGGAACTTTCTTGGCGGCGGCTTCGGGGAGCTCTGCCGGAAAGTAGTCACCAGAAATCAACTTCCTCTTCTTGCTTTGTCCAGTTGATGGTGTTACGGATGGTTGAGTCAACTTGAGCACAAAGATCCCTGGTTCCACAGGTAACTTTAGTGCGGCGCACTTTGACAGGCCATCAGCAATGTCATTCTGAGCTCTTGGGATATGCTCCATCTGTAGGCTGTCAAAGTGCTCTTCTAGCTTCCTCACTTCATCAACATATGCTTCCATCAATGGACTCTGGTAGTTCTTGTTCACTTGGCAGACGACAAGCTGTGAGTCACCCCTGACAATGAGCTTCTTGATCCCAAGGTCTGCTGCAATTCTAAGACCGGCAAGCAATCCTTCATACTCTGCAGTATTGTTGGTTGCTTGCTCCTTGGGAAAGTGCATCTGGACTACGTACTTGAGGTGCTCTCCGGTGGGCGCGACAAGCAGCACGCCCGCACCGGCGCCTTGCAGTGAGAAGGCACCATCAAAGTACATCAGCCACTCTTTGCTTGCCTCTTTGACGGGGATGCTCGTCTCTGGAATTTCTTCATCTGGTGTTGGCATCCATTCTGCTATGAACTCTGCCAATGCCCTGCTTTGGATAGTTGAAGTGCTCTCAAACTTGAGGCCAAAGCTTGACAGTTCCAGCGCCCACTCGACAATCCTGCCTGTCGCTTCTGGATTTTGCAGTATCCTCTTCAGCGGAAAGCGAGTGACGACTGTGATCTCATGTGTTTGGAAGTAATGGCGCAGCTTTCTCGAGGCCATGAGGAGGCCGAAAAGCAACTTCTGCACACCAGAGTACTTTGATCTAGCCCCCTGTAGAAGGGAACTGACAAAGTAAACTGGACGCTGCACCATTCTCTTCTGCATCTTATCATGCTCCTGCGCAGATCCATCTCTGTCGGGACCAGAGCTTGTCGGCGAAGCCCCCTGCTTGTCGCTGGATGCATCTGCCGTGGTTGCTGGCTCATCATCTGCCTCCCTCTCCGCCACTAACGCAGCACTAACCACTTGATTGGTTGCCGCTATATACAGCAGCAACTTCTCTTGCGGCTTAGGTGCGACAAGTATTGGAGTGGAGGACAGGTATCTCTTCAAGTCCTGCAGCGCAGCCTCCGCCTCCGGAGTCCATTTCATTGGACCTGCCTTTTTCAAAATTTTGAAAAATGGCAGGGCGCGCTCAGCAGATCTAGAGATAAACCTGCTGAGAGCAGCCATGCAACCGGCAAGCCTTCGTACATCCTTGACGCGCTTTGGTGCTTCGATCTGCTCAATGGCCTTGATCTTGTCGGGATTGGCTTCAATTCCCCGCTGAGACACGAAGAACCCGAGAAGCTTGCCGGATGGGACTCCAAACACGCACTTCTCGGGGTTAAGCTTGAGGTTGATCCTGCGCAGATTTGCAAATGTCCTGTCTAAATCTTGAATCAGGGTCGCCCTGTTCTTGCTTTTGACCACTATATCATCCATGTAGGCTTCCACATTTCTGTGCATATGCGGCTCAAAAGCGTGGTGGACTACGCTTGCGAATGTTGAACCAGCATTCTTCAAACCGAAAGGCATCCGTATGAAGCAGTACGTGCCACACGGGGTGATAAATGCGGTTTTCTCTTCATCCTCTTCTGCCATGAAGATCTGATGGTATCCTGAGTATGCATCAAGAAATGAAAGCAAATCACATCCGGCTGTGGAGTCAACAATCTGGTCAATGCGCAGCAAGGGAAATGGGTCTTTGGGACAAGCTTTATTAACATCAGTGAAGTCAATACAAAGCCTCCATTTCCCGTTAGCCTTGCGCACGACAACAGGATTGGCCAACCATGTGGGATGGAGCACTCCTCTGACAAGGCCTGCTGCTTCCAACTTCTTGATTTCTTCTGCGATAAATTCTTGGCGCTTCACTGCCTGTTTCCTGACTTTCTGCTTGACGGGCCGCGCATGAGGACAGACGGCAAGGTGGTGCTCAATTACTTTCCTAGGAACACTGGGGATATCAGATGGTTGCCACGCAAACACGTCGACATTCACCCACAGGAAAGCAACGAGCGCGCTTTCCTATTTGGGGTCAAGAGTGGCGCTGATGGTGAAGGTACCACCAGCGCCGTCCTCCTTGGCGGACACCTTCTTGGTCTCAGGTGGAGCTGTCATTGCCTTCTTACACTTGCCGGTGGAGCTCGATGGTGCGTCCTCGACGGTAGCGCAGCACTCCGAAGAGGTGCGCTTGCCGGAGTGGGCTCCATCAGAGCTCTTGCCGGACTTGTTCTTCTTCTTCCCCCCGGGAGCTTCGGCGGCAAGTGTCTTGCGTTCTGCTGCGGCTTCTGCTTCCCGGTAGATCTTGTCGGCACAGATAAGAGCATCCTTCTTGTCGCCAGGGACAGAGATGACACTTATCGGGCCTGGCATTTTCAGTACGTTGTACTCATAGTGAGAGGCTGACATGAACTTGGCGAGTGCCGGACGGCCAAGGATTCCATTGTAAGGTAATGGAAAGTCAGCAACATCAAATGTGACCCTCTCAGTCCTGAAGTTCAGCTCGCTGCCAAATGTTACCGGCAACGTGATCTTTCCCTTCGGCTTGCTTCTTCCCGGGTTGATTCCTTGAAATGTACCGGTCTCTTCGAGCTCGCTGTCAGGGATCTAGAGTTTCTGGAGCACCGCGGAGGAGATCAGGTTCAAGCCGGCCCCGCCGTCAACTAGCATCTTAGTGACCTTGAGGTTGCGGATTGTTGGTGAAACCAACATCGGCAAGCACCCAACCGCAGTTATGCGATCAGGGTGGTCCTCAATATCAAAGATGATAGGCGTGCTGGACCATTTCAGAGGCTTGCGTGACTCGACGGGTGGTTCTGCTGCATTAACTTCCCGCACCCACTGCTTGAGCTGGCGGTGCGAGGTGTGCAGAGAAGCACCACCGTCAATGCACTGGACCTCTGTGGCTTTCTGGAACTCCTGCTCATCAGTCTCCTCATCATCCATGTCTTCATCGTCATCGTCATCTTCATCTTTGTCGCGGCCGCGAGGAGGTCTGTCTCCTTGCCGCTGCTTGGCCTTGCCGCGGCGTCCTCCTCGGCCGGGACGTTTCTTGCCGGATCCCCCAGCACCTTCCTGGGCCTTCTCCTTGTCGCGCCGCTCGTATTCAGCTTTCTGTTGCTCAACAAGCTGCTCGACTTTCTTACAGTTCTGGAGATCATGGCCCTTGGTGCGGTGGATCTTGCAATACTGCTTGTTGGTGCCGTCCTGCTTGTCGGCGACCGCCACCTCCGCGGCAACCTCCTTGCCAGAGTCACCAGCTTTGGCTTCCTTGGCGCCACCACCATTGCCGGACTGCTCAACAACTAGCACCTCTTTGCCTTTCCTCCTTCTGTTGTTCCACCGCCGGTTTTTCCTTGCCGGGGCAACATCTTCACTGTCAGATCCTCCCGCTCCTACATTCTCTCTGGGGAGTCTCCTCCCTTCCTCAGCACGTGCACACTTGTCGGCCGGTGCATATAACTCACTGACGTCCCTGATCTTGCACATCGCCATTTCCTCCCGCATCCTGCGGTTTCGCACGTTTTGATGGAACACGCTGATCACCGCGGCAGGGTGGACGTCTGGGATGTTGTGCTGCACACTGCTGAATCTCTTAATGTACTTGCGCAGGGGCTCTCCTTCCTTCTGGGCGAGCAGATGAAGATCACTCTCCTGGCCATGAGGCTTGTGTCCGCCTGTGAAGGCGCCGACAAACTGATGGCATAGATCAGCCCAAGAGGATATGGAGTTGTCCGGCAAGTGCATGAGCCAGGACCTGACGTTGGGCTTGAGTACCAGCGGGAAATAGTTGGCAAGGATCTTGTCATCCTGTCCCCCAGCAGCCTGCACCGCAATGGTGTAAATGCCGAGGAACTCCGACGGATGCGTCTTGCCGTCGTACTTCTCCGGTACGTCTGGCTTCAAGTTCTTCATGCTGGGCCACTGGACTTGCTGCAGCTCACGAGTGAACGCAGGGCAACCTACCGCGTACGGCAGATCGCCTGGTTCCCCTGGCGCATGCATGTCAACAGAGGGCCCAGCGCGCTTGTCGGATTGACGTCGTGCTTCTCTTTGGCGCTCGATGCGAGTTCGAGCGTCTTCTTGTTGTCGATCATGAAGAACTTGGCGCTGATCGCGACGAGCTCGTGGATTCGAAGATGCGGTGGAGTCGCTGTCGAGGTGGATCCGGCGAGTCGGCGATCTTGGCCTTCGGGGTGGTGATTGCATGGTAGTTGCACCTCCACCCGTTTCGTCGCCACCGGCTCGCGCCCGGCAACCCTGCCGCGGCGGCGACGCGCTCGGCCGCCGTGGAGTGTCGCCGTTGGCGTAGCCGATGAGACTCTGAATGGTGGCCCTCTATTCGTCGATCTTGTCCGACGTCGGAGGGTAATCTAGGAGAAGTTGAGCTCGCGCCAAAGCTTCTGCTGGAGTGGTGGGTGGCAGTGGCGGACGGCGCGAGGAGCGGGACGTGCTCGGACTTCTAACTATGTTAGAAGGAGCAGTATCCCGTCCAGGCGACCGTGCCCCGCTCGTGCCAGCACGCTGGCGTGCATGCTGGTCTTGAGCGCCCCGAGATCCACCAGCTTGGTCTTGGCCTATCATGCGTATGGCACTGCAAGTGCCATGACGCTGTTAGTCTTGCGCCTCCTGAGAGTAGCGTGGAACATGTACAGTCGCCGAGGTTTGTGCAGCCTTGTTCTTGGACCTGGCAGCATCATGAGCTTCCTCGTCGACGTCCATTCTTCTGCCGGCGTCCATTCCACCACCCGTTTTCTCCAACAGTGGCGGAAGTGACATGGACGGAGCGGCTGCCGCCGAAGTCTTCTTCTTCGGTGGCATGTTGATGAAGGGAATGAAGATCTAGCTCGTGTGAACGCCGGATCAGGTTCACACAATCTCGACGCCTCCCCTACCTGGCGCGCCAAAGATGTCGGGGAAACTGATCCACGAACACCTATGGGGCCGGCGGACCGGGCCCCTTTCGGTTCGGCGGGGGGCGGAGATCGCACGAAGAGCAGATCGAGGCGAAGCGCACGAGCAGTTTACCCAGCTTCGGAGCTCTCCGGAGAGATAACACTCCTACTGCTGCTTGTTTGATTGTATTATGTTCTTGCTCGCGGGAGCTAAGTGTTTTCTGGCGAACGAATGAGTCGAACCTCCCGAACCCCCTCTACGTTGCGCATGGGCCTTCTTTTATATGCTAAAGGGGTCACCGACAGGTGGCAACGCAGAGAAGGGTACAAATATAAAAAGTGAGGTGGTTGGTACAGTTACTTGTACAGTACACCCTACCTAACCCTGACGGCAGGGGACAAGGGCATTAAATGCCCGTCTGAGTCGCCAAAACAGTGCAGAAAAGGACCGTTAGGGGCGCCACCGTTCGCCACGATGGCGATCTTGTCAGCTTCGCATGCCACTGCGCACCGCTGGCTGCACAGCCTCCCGCCACGCGCGCCTGGAGAGGCCCCCAGAGCGACATGTTGGTGGATGCGCTGGAGCGTGGGCACAGAGTGGCCGCCTGCCGCGGCAAGCGCCTTGCCGCTGCTGTTATCTTGTCGGGTCCGGAGGCTTGTCGCTCACCGGGCCTCGAGGTACCTTGGTTGGTCTTCCCGGCAAGCTCCTCTTGTCGAGGCCTTGTTGCCTTGCCGGAGCGCGTGGCACGTCGCGGAAAGTTCCTTGAAGTGCCTCGGTTGGCCTTCCCGGCAAGCTCCTCTTGCCGGGGCCTTGTCTCCTGAGCTTAAATACTTTGTTCTTGAATGGCTCCAAGGGAACCACGGAGGATCTTGGTGTTGGCCCGGCAAGCCTTGCCGTGGGGTGCTGCAACTGCCCGTGCACAAGTTCGGGGTACTAGGGTACCCCTATTCTAGTACACCGACACTAGCCCTGGGCAGTGTCCGCGGTTACATAAATTAACACGCTTAACGAGAACTTGGTATTTGATCTGAGTGTGGCCACTGGCCTATACCCACTAACCAACTACGCGGGAACAGATATGGGAGCTCGACGTCGTGGCATCAGTTGAAGCCTTCGTGACATCAGCGACTGAGCGGCACGCACCGGATTGGACTGGAACGCCTGCTCTTGTATTAGGGAGGCTAGGTCTGTTTTCGGCCACCCACACAACTTGCAGGTGTGCAATGGGCGATGGGCCCAGACCCCTGCACCATAGGATTTAGACCTACGTGATGACCTCTCTGTTGTGCCTAGGTGGGGCTGCGACGTGTTGATCTTTCGAGGCTGGGCATGACCCAGGAAAGTGTGTCCGGACAAAGGGGATCGAGCGTGTTGGGAAATATGGTGCACCCCTGCAAGGAAGTTTATCTATTCGAATAGCCGTGTCCCTCGGTAAAAGGACGACCCGGAGTTGTACCTTGACCTTATGACAACTAGAACCAGATACTTAATAAAATACACCCTTCCAAGTACCAGATACAACCCGGTGATCGCTCTCTCACAGGGCCACGAGGGGAGGATCGCCGGGTAGGTTTATGATATGCGATGATACTTGGATAACTTACCATCTACTCTCTTCTTCTGCTTCAAGATGGAGGCTGCCAGAAGCGTAGTCTTTGATAGGACTAGCTATCCCCCTCTTATTCCCGCATTCTGCAGTTCAGTCCAGATATACTACCCCTTTCATTGATACCAATGCATATGTAGTGTAGCTCCTTGCTTGCGAGTACTTTGGATGAGTACTCACGGTTGCTTTTCTCCCCCCTTTTCCCTTTCTATACCCGGTTGTTGTGACCAGACGTTGGAGTCCAGGAGCCAGACGCCACCGTCGACGACGACTCCTACTACACTGGAGGTGCCTACTACTACGTGCAGGTCGCTGACGACGACCAGGAGTAGTTTCGGAGGATCCCAGGCAGGAGGCATGTGCCTCTTTCGATATGTATCCAAGTTTGTGCTAGCCTTCTTAAGGCAATCTTGTTTAACTTATGTATGTACTCAGATATTATTGTTTCCGCTGACTCTTGTGTTTTCGAGCTTATGTATTCGAGCCCTCGAGGCCCCTGGCTTGTAATATAAAGCTTGTATTATTTTAATTTGTGTCTAGAGTTGTGTTGTGATATCTTCCCATGAGTCCTTGATCTTGATCGTACACATTTGTGTGTATGATTAGTGTACGGTCAAATCGGGGGCATCACAATAATAATATGAAACATAAAGCACCATGTTCAAGTAGAGGTACAACAGGTTGCGGGAGAGTGGTCCGTTGTAGATAGATGGGGGAAGGTTATGAAGATGTTGGTGAAGATGACGGAGGTGTTGGTGTAGATCGCCGTCACACGATGATGGCCCCGGCGGCGTTCCAGCGCCACTGGGAGAGAGGGGGTTATACGTCTCCATCGTATCTACTTTTCCAAAAAATTGACCTTGTTTTGGACTCTAACTTGCATGATTTGAATGGAACTAACCCGGACTGATGCTGTTTTCAGTAGAATTGCCATGGTGTTATTTTTGTGCAGAAATAAAAGTTCTCGGAATGGCCTAAAACTTCACGAAGAATATTTTTGGAATATATAAAAAATACTGGCTAAAGAATCAACGTCAGGTTGCCCACACCCTGTCCATGAGGGTGGGGGGAGCCCCCTATCTCGTGGCCCCCCTGAGGCTCCACCGACCTCAACTCCAACTCTATATATTCACGTTCGGGGAGAAAAAAATTAGAGAGAAGGATTCATCGCGTTTTACGACATGGAGCAGCCGCCAAGCCCTAATCTCTCTCGGGAGGGCTGATCTGGAGTCTGTTCGGGGCTCCAGAGAGAGGAATTCGTCGCCATCGTCATCATCAACCTTCCTCCATCACCAATTTCATGATGCTCACCGCCATGCGTGAGTAATTCCATCGTAGGCTTGTTGGGAGCTTTCCCGTGTAAATAGTTTTGTTTCTTTTCTTTTCTTTGGGGGTCGAGAGGAGAAAACCATGATGAAAATGTTGAGTGGCTATCATATGCATTATTGTTGATTTAACAAAGAGCCCATATTACCTTGTCTTCTCCCTTGTATTGAATGCTCGCAGATTCCAACTTAGTCCAATGCACGTGCACTCTTATTATTATCCACACTGTTCGGTCGTGCAAGTGAAAGGCAATAATGACAATATATGATAGACTGTTCGAGATGAGAGAAGCTGGTATGAACTCTGCCTATCTTGTTTTTGTAAATATGATTAGTTCATCGTTCCTGATTCAGCCTATTATGAATGAAACATGTTTTCAATGATAATTAGACATGATAGTTGCTCATGCCATGCTTAATTAGCTAGGAGTTTATAATGGTTTACCTTGCGTGCCAACATGCTATTAAAATGGTTGTGATGTGGTATGATAGGGTGGTATCTTCCTTTGAACGATTCGAGAGGCTTGACTTGGCACATGTTCACACATGTAGTTGAAACAAAATCAACATAGCCTCCATGATATTTATGTTCATGGTGAATTATATCCTACTCATGCTTGCATTCAGTGTTGATTAATTTTAATGCATGTTCATGATTGTTGTCGCTCTCTAGCTGGTCGCTTCCCAGTCTCTTTCTAGTCTTCATTTGTACTAAGCAGGAATGTTGCTTGTGCATCCACTCCCATAAACCCCAAAAGTTATTCCATATGAGTCCACCATACCTTCCTATATGCGGTATCTACCTGCCATTCCAAGTAAATTTGTATGTGCCAAACTCTAAACCTTCAAATGAAAATTTTGTTTTGTATGCTCGAATAGCTCATGTATCAACTAGGGTTGTCTATATCTTCCATGCTAGGTGGGTTATTCTCAAGAGGGGTGGACTCCGCTCCTCACTCATGAGAAAATGGCTGGTAACCAGGATGCCCAATCCCATGCTTAAATTAAAATAATTGCAAACAAAACTCCCCCGAAACTATTGTTAGTTGGAGGCACCCGTTGTTTCGGACAAGCCATGGATTGATGTTTGTTGGTGGTAGGGGGAGTATAAACTTTACCATTCTGTTTGGGAACCGCCTATAATGTGTGTAGCATGGAAGATATCGAGATCTCCCGGTTGTTATGTTGACAATGAAAGCATACCACTCAAAATATTATTTATCTCTGTTTTAAAAATCGAGCTCTGGCACCTCTACAAATCCATGCTTCCCTCTGAGAAGGGCCTATCTATTTACTTTTATGTTGAGTCACCATCCTCTTATTAAAGAGCACCAGTTGGAGAGCATCGCTATCATTTGCATGCATTACTATTAGTTTACATTGAGTATGACTGTGACTGGATCTCTTTTACCATGAATTACAATGTTTAGTTAACCCTTGATCTTCAAAGGTGCTTTGAATTTATGTTTTGCGGTCAAAGAAAGGGCTAGCGAGATACCATCTTGTTATATCATATTATGATTGTTTTGAGAAAGTGTTGTCATCCGAGATTTATTATTATTGCTCTCTAGTTGATTATGCCATTGATATGAGTAAACATGAAACCTAAATGTTATTGTGAATATGGTTAGTTCATAATCTTTGTTGAAAACTTGAATGCTGGCTCTACACATTTACAACAACAAGATCAAACGGAGTTTGTAAAAGTTTTTCTTTATCACTTTCAGCTTTTCAACTGAACTGCTTGAGGACAAGCAAAGGTTTAAGCTTGGGGGTGTTTATACGTCTCCATCGTATCTACTTTTCCAAACACTTTTGACCTTGTTTTGGACTCTAACTTGCATGATTTGAATGGAACTAACCCGGACTGACGCTATTTTCAGCAGAATTGCCATGGTGTTATTTTTGTGCAGAAATAAAAGTTCTCGGAATGACCTGAAACTTCATGGAGAATATTTTTGGAATATATAGAAAACACTGGCGAAAGAATCAACGTCAGGGGGCCCACACCCTATCCACGAGGGTGGGGGCGCGCCCACCCCCTTGGGGTACGCCCCCCTATCTTGTGAGCCCCCTGAGGCTCCACGGACCTCAACTCCAACTCTATATATTCATGTTCGGGGAGAAAAAAATAAGAGAGAAGGATTCATCATGTTTTACGATACAGAGCCGCTGCCAAGCCCTAATCTATCTCGGGAGGGCTGATTTGGAGTCCGTTCGGGGCTCCGGAGAGGGGAATCCGTCGCCATCGCCATCATCAACCTTTCTCCATCTCCAATTTCATGATGCTCACCGCCGTGCGTGAGTAATTCCATTGTAGGATTGCTGGACGGTGATGGGTTGGGTGAGATTTATCATGTAATCGAGTTAGTTTTGTTAGGGTTTGATCCCTAGTATCCATTATGTTCTAAGATAGATGTTGCTATGACTTTGCTATGCTTAATGCTTGTCACTAGGACTCGAGTGCCATGATTTCATATCTTAACCTAATATGTTTTCATGAATATATGTGAGTTCTTGATCCTATCTTGCAAGTCAATAGTCACCTATTATGTGTTATGATCCGGTAACCCCGAAGTGACAATAATTGGGACCACTCTCGGTGATGACTGTTGTAACGCCCTGGGACCGTTGCGCCAGGTGTTGATACGTCTCCGTCGTATCTATAATTTTTGATTGTTCCATGCCAATATTCTACAACTTTCATATACTTTTGGCAACTTTTTATACTATTTCAGAAGTATGGTGAATGGTCAGATTATTACAGACTGTTCTGTTTTAGACAGATTCTGTTTTTGATGCATAGTTTGCTTGTTTTGATGAACCTATCAATTTATATCAGTGGATTAAGCCATGAAAAAGTCTTATTACAGTAGACACAATGCAAAAACAAAATATGAATTGGTTTGCAACAGTACCTAGAGTAGTGATTTGCTTTATTATACTAACGGATCTTACCGAGTTTTCTGTTGAAGTTTTGTGTGGATGAAGTGTTCGATGATTGAGAAGGTCTCGATGTGAGAAGAAGGAAGAGTGGAAAGAGCTCAAGCTTGGGGATGCCCGAGGCACCCCAAGTAAATATTCAAGGAGACTCAAGCATCTAAGCTTGGGGATGCTGGGGAGGCATCCCCTCTTTCTTCAACAAGTATCAGTATGTTTTCGGATTCGTTTCGTTCATGCGATATGTGCAAGTCTTGGAGCGTCTTTTGCATTTAGGTTTTTCTTTTTCTTTTTATGCACCATGCAGGTATGAGATAGTCCTTGGTTGATTTATAGAATGCTCATTGCACTTCACTTATATCTTTTGAGTATGGCTTTATAGAATGCTTCATGTGCTTCACTTATATCACTTGAAGTTTGGATTGCCTGTTTCTCTTCACTTAGACAACCGCCATTTGTAGAATGCTCTTTTGCTTCACTTATATTTGTTAGAGCACGGGCTTATCTTTTGTAGAAAGAATTAAACTCTCTTGCTTCACTTATATCTCTTTAGAGAGATGACAGGAATTGGTCATTCACATGGTTAGTCATAAACTTGTAGATCGCTGAATATGATATGTTTGATTCCTTGCAGTAGTTTTGCGATATAAAGATGGTGATATTAGAGTCATGCTAGTCGAGTAATTGTGAAATTGAGAAATACTTGTGTTGAGGTTTGCAAGTCCCGTAGCATGCGCGTATGGTGAACCGATATGTAACAAAGTCGGAGCATGAGGTGTTTATTGATTGTCTTCCTTATGAGTGGCGGTCGGGGACGAGCGATGGTATTTTCCTACCAATCTATCCCCCTAGGAGCATGCGTGTAGTACTTTGTTTCGATGACTAATAGATTTTTGCAATAAGTATGTGAGTTCTTTATGACTAATAGATTATACGCACTCTCACCCTTCAATCATTGCTAGCCTCTTCAGTACCGTGCATTGCCCTTTCTCACCTCGAGAGTTGGCGCGAACTTCGCCGGTGCATCCAAACCCCGTGATACGATACGCTCTATCACACGTAAACCTCCTTATATCTTCCTCAAAACAGCCACCATACCTACCTATCATGGCATTTCCATAGCCATTCCGAGATATATTGCCATGCAACTTCCATAATCATCATATACATGACTTGAGCATTCATTGTCATATTGCTTTGCATGATCGTAAGATAGCTAGCATGATGTTTTCATGGCTTGTCCGTTTTTTGATGTCATTGCTATGCTAGATCATTGCACATCCCGGTACACCACCGGAGGCATTCATATAGAGTCATACTTTGTTCTAGTATCGAGTTGTAATCATTGAGTTGTAAATAAATAGAAGTGTGATGATCATCATTAATAGAGCATTGTCCCAAAATAAAAAAGTAAAAAAAAGAAAGGCAAAAAAAGGCCAAATAAAAAAAGAAAGGCCAAATAAAAAAAGAGAAAGGCCAAATAATAAAAAAGGGGCAATGCTACTATTCCTTTTTTCCACACTTGTGCTTCAAAATAGCACCATGTTCTTCATATAGAGAGTCTCTTGAGTTATCACTTTCATATACTAGTGGGAATTTTCATTATAGAACTTGGCTTGTATATTCCAACAATGGGCCTCCTCAAGTGCCCTAGGTCTTCGTGAGCAAGCAAGTTGGATGCACACCCACTTAGTTTCTTTTGTTGGGCTTTCATACATTTATAGCTCTAGTGCATCCATTGCATGGCACTCCCTACTCCTTGCATTAACATCAATCGATGAGCATCTCCATAGCCCATTGATTAGCCTCGTTAATGTGAGACTTTCTCCTTTTTTGTCTTCTCCACATAACCCCCATCATTATTCTATTCCACCTATAGTGCTATGTCCATGGCTCACGCTCATGTATTGCGTGAAAGTTGAAAAGGTTTGAGAACGTAAAAAGTATGAAACAATTGCTTGGCTTGTCATCGGGGTTGTGCATGATGTGAATATTTTGTGTGGTGAAGATGGAGCATAGCCAGACTATATGATTTTGTAGGGATGAGCTTTCTTTGGCTATGTTATTTCAATAAGACATAATTGCTTGGTTGGTATGCTTGAAGTATTATTATTTTTATGTCAAATGATAGACTATTGCTTTGAATCACTCGTGTCTTAATATTCATGCCATGATTAGACATATGATCAAGATTATGCTAGGTAGCATTCCACATCAAAAATTATCTTTTTTATCATTTACCTACTCGAGGACGAGCGGGAATTAAGCTTGGGGATGCTGATACGTCTCCGTCGTATCTATAATTTTTTATTGTTCCATGCCAATATTCTACAACTTTCATATACTTTTGGCAACTTTTTTTACTATTTTTGGGACTAACATATTGATCCAGTGCCCAGTGCCAGTTCATGTTTGTTACATGTTTTTTGTTTCGCAGAATATCCATATCAAACGGAGTCCAAACAAAATAAAAACTGACGGAGATATTTTTTGGAATATATATGATTTTTGGGAAGAAGAATCCACGCGAGATGATGCTCGAGGGGCCCACGAGGTAGGGGGCGCGCCCCTGACCCTCGTGGCCACCCCGTAAGGCGGTTGGTGCACTTCTTTCGCCGCAAGAAATCTAATATCCGAATAGAGATCGTGTTAAAATTTCAGCCCAATCGGAGTTACAGATCTTCGGGAATATAAGAAACGGTGAAAGGGAAGAATCTGAGAACGCAGAAACAGAGAGAGACAGATCCAATCTCGGAGGGGCTCTCGCCCCTCCCATGCCATGGAGACCAAGGACCAGAGGGTAAACCCTTCTCCCATCTAGGGAGGAGGCCAAGGAAGAAGAAGATGAAGGGACCCCTCTCCCCTTCTCTTCCGGTGGCGCTGGAACGCTGCCGTGGCCATCATCATCATCACCGCGATCTACTCCAACACCTCCGCCGTCTTCACCAACATTTGCATCACCTTCCCCCCTCTATCTACAGCGGTCCACTCTCCCGCAACCCGCTGTACCCTCTACTTGAACATGGTGCTTTATGCTTCATATTATTATCCAATGACGTGTTGCCATCCTATGATGTCTGAGTAGATTTTCGTTGTCCTATCGGTGGTTGATGAATTGCTATGATTGATTTAATTTTCTTGTGGTTATGTTGCTGTCCTTTGGTGCCCATCCTATGATTGCGCGCGTGGATCACACCCTAGGGTTAGTTGTATGTTGATAGGACTATGTATTGGAGGGCAAGAGTGACAGAAGCTTCAACCTAGCATAGAAATTGATGCATACGGGATTGAAGGGGGACCAATATACCTTAATGCTATGGTTGGGTTTTACCTTAATGAACATTAGTAGTTGCGGATGCTTGCTAATAGTTCCAATCATAAGTGCATAGAATTCCAAGTCAGGGATGACATGCTAGCAGTGGCCTCTCCCACATAATACTTGTTATTGGTCTAGTAAAGTAGTCAATTGCTTAGGGGCAATTTCACAACTCCTACCACCACTTTTCCACACTCGCTATATTTACTTTACTGTGTCTTTACTTAAACAGCCCCTACTTTTTATTTACGTACTCTTTATTATCTTGCAAACCTATCCAACAACACCTACAAAGTACTTCTAGTTTCATACTTGTTCTAGGTAAAGCAAACATCAAGCGTGGTAGAGTTGTATCGGTGATCGATAGAACTTGAGGGAATATTTGTTCTACCTTTAGCTCCTCGTTGGGTTCGACACTCTTACTTATCGAAAACTGTTGCGATCCCCTATACTTGTGGGTTATCAGGTGTCTTCCAGTTATTCACTATTGTTGCCTTGTCATTTGTTTGCGTGTCATGCATTTCATATCATGTCAACATGTGCATCTCATTTGCATACGTGTTCATCTCATGCATCCAAGCTTTTTCCCCGTTGTTCGTTTTGCAATCCGACACTCCTATGTCCTCCGGCGCCCCCTTTTGCCTCTTTCCGTGTGCGGGTGTTAAATGTTCTCGGATTGGACCGAGATTTGCGAAGCGGCCTTGGTACACCACCGGTAGACCGCCTGTTAAGTTTCGTGCCATTTGGAGTCCGTTTGATACTCCAACGGTTAACCAGGGAACCGTAAGGGCCTCGTGTGTGTTGCAGCCCAACACCCCTCCAAAGTGGCCCAATAACCCATCCAAACCCCATCCATCCTCTCGGTCGTTCGATCATGATTGCGTGGTCGAAAACTGCACCTCATTTGGACTCTCCTAGCTCCCTCTACCTATAAATATGTGTCTCCCTCCAAAATCTCGCGGACGAACCCTAACTTGTTCCTCCTTCCGCCGACGGACATGTCCACCCCGCCGCCAGACATGTCCGCACCGCTCCCTCCATCGAATCATGCCTTGCCACCTGTCCAGCCGCCGCCCTACCACCGTGCGGCCCGGGGAAGCCCATCGTGGGCCCGCACATGCGCCGCTGCCCTCGCCCGCCGCCGCCTCGCGTGCCTCGCCATCCGGCCATGCCGACCTACTCTCTCGCCCGCGCTTCTCCATTCGCCCAGTGCCGCCTCGCCTCCCTCCCGCCATTCGCCTCGCCGGCCACCGCTGCCGGCGAGCTCCGTCGCCCGGAAGCCCGTCGTCGTTCGCCCCATCCGGATCCACCGTGGGGTGGATTAGATCCACCCGCGCGGCCATCCAAACGCCCTCGCCCCGCCTGGATCTCCTCGTCCCGGTTCCCGCGAGGTCTAATTTCTACCAAGTCCTTTTCCCCCTTATATTTTCAGGCCATGTTCATTGCATCATAACTCCATGATCGTAGCTCCGTTTTGCATTCATGATATATCAAAATGTTCATCTGGATGTTCTCTTCATTTTTTTCCATTGTGCCATGCTTGTTGGAGTCCATCTTGATGCCCAAATGGTTGATGCAAGAGTGCTATAAAATGTTAGTTCCTGTTTCTTATCAGTTTATGAGCATTTGTCATTTTTGCCGTGATTATTGTGTGCTGCATATGGTCATGAGCTCTACATGTGTTTTGGGCTATGCCATGCCATCTTTACAGGGGTGTATGCCATGTATTTTTGTGATCGATGTGGTGACTAGCACAAGCATGCAAAGTAGCTCTCGTGATATTGCTGATTTCAGGGACTTAGATTTTCACTGTCTTTTCCCTGCTGTTATTTTAATGCCATGTATTCATGTTGCTACGAAGAGATCCATGATTCTTTTGAGTATGTTCAGTAAGGATGATTTTGACATATGGTTGTGCTCTATTCATCCATGCCCCTGTTTGCATTTATGGAGTGCCCTAGCATGACTCAATCTTGCTCTACTTTTGCTATAAAATGTTCCTGGCAGATTGTTTATGTGTTAATCAATTTTGCCAAGGTTGTTGTAGTTGATCCATGCATGCTATGAGATTGTTCTTGCCATGTTTAGCTTCTTGATCATGTCTTCTTGCTGGTTATATGCTCAGTTTGTCATGCAATGCCTTGTGTTGAGTGAATCGAGCTCGCAAACATGCCTTCATAATTCTGTTTATGCCATGTCCAGTTTTCCGCTAAGTCTGAATCTGTTAACATAACTTGCTATGTTTACATGGGTGCCATCATATCTTCTGATCCTATTTGGCTTATGGTTAGTAAGGGACTTTTGTTATATGCTTTGAGAAGATTCATGCCATGCCTTGTATTGCTATGATCTGATCCTGTAGCATGTTGTTATCTTGCTCTAAACATTGCTTCCTGATGTTAATTCCTGACATGTTAGTATTTTCACTAAGTCTGTGAAGCTGATATCTTTTGCCCTTTTGCCATGCTTGTTTGAACCTGCTCTTGTATGAATTAGCCGTAGCTCAATGTTCATCTTTTGTCAAGCATCTTGATTATATCACTGCCATGTGCTTTGTTGCTATGTTGGGTTGCATTAGCTTAGTTTCTTGTTGCATTCTAGATGGCATCATGCTGTTCATCGTAGATTTATGCCATTATTTTTTTGCTTGCCATTTGCAAACCGTGCATCCGATTTCGGTGGTCTTTATATCGATTTTGACCGAAATCAACTCATCTTTCCAGCGGCACTCTTGGTTTGCCAAGTTGAGGCCTGGTTCAATCTTTTCCTTCTGGAGCATGCATATGCATTGTGTATCACATCCCGCATATCATGCCATGTTTTGCATCATGTTGCTTGCGCATTGCACCGTGTTTGATTGTTGGTACTTTGCTTGTGTTCTTGCTTTAGGTAGAGCAGGGAGACGAGTACGTGATCGAGGAACCCGTTGAGTACGCTTACGAGGATCAAGCTTACGTCAACTTAGAGAACTTTGCAGGTAAGATGACCATACCCTCGAAATCACTTCTATCTTTGCTTACTAGTTGCTCGCTATTTTGCTATGCCGCAATACCTACCACATGCTTTATCATACCTCCCATATTGCCATGTCAAACCTCTAACCCACCTTGTCCTAGCAAACCATTGTTTGGCTATGTTACCGCTTTGCTCAGCCCCTCTTATAGCGTTGCTAGTTGCAGGTGAAGATGGAGTTTTATTCCTTGTTGGAACATGTTATTGTTGGGATATCATTACTATATCTTGTTTACTTTAATGCATCTATATACTTGGTAAAGGGTGGAAGGCTCGGCCTTATGCCTGGTGTTTTGTTCCACTCTTTCCGCCCTAGTTTCCATCATACCGGTGTTATGTTCCTTGATTTTGTGTTCCTTACGCGGTTGGGTTATAATGGGAACCCCTTGAAAGTTCGCCTTGAATAAACTCCTCCAGCAAGGCCCAACCTTGGTTTTACCATTTGCCACCTAAGCCTTTTTTTCCCTTGGGTTCTGCAGACTCAAGGGTCATCTTTATTTTAAACCCCCGGGCCAGTGCTCCTCTAAGTGTTGGTCCAACCTGTCAGCTGCCGGTGGCCACTAGGGGCAACTCTGGGTTGGCCTACCAGAAGTTTGGACAATCCGGTGTGCCCTGAGAACGAGATATGTGCAGCTCCTATCGGGATTTGTCGGCACATCCGGGTGGCTTTGCTGGTCTTGTTTTACCATTGTCGAAATGTCTTGTAACCGGGATTCCGAGTCTGATCGGGTCTTCCTGGGAGAAGGAATATCCTTCGTTGACCGTGAGAGCTTGTGATGGGCTAAGTTGGGACACCCCTGCAGGGTTTTGAACTTTCGAAAGTCGTGCCCGCGGTTATGGGCAGATGGGAATTTGTTAATATCCGGTTGTAGAAAACTTGACACTTAACTCGATTAAAATGAATCAACCGCGTGTGTAGTCGTGATGGTCTCTTTCCGACGGAGTCCGGGAGTGAACTCCGTTCTTGTGTTATGTTTGAACGTATGTAGTTTCAGGATCACTTCTTGACCACTTCTAGTTCACGACCATGCTTTGCTTCTCTTCTCGCTCTCATTTGCATAAGTTTGCCACCATATATGCTAGTGCTTGTTGCAGATCCACCTCACTACATTTTCCTACCCATAAGCTTAAATAGTCTTGATCGCGAGGGTGTGAGATTGCTGAGTCCCCATGACTCACAGATTACTTCCAAAACTAGTTGCAGGTGCCATTGATACCAGTGCAGATGACGCAGCTGAGCTCAAGTGGGAGCTCGATGAAGATCTTGTTCGTTGTGTTGTTTCGTTTCCTTTCGATCAGTAGAGGAGCCCAGTCGGGGCGATCGGGGATCTTTTGCATTAGGGGTTGTCTTTCTTTATTTGGTTCCGTAGTCGGACCTTGATTGTATTCTGGACGATGTAATGATATATTTATGTATTGTGTGAAGTGGCGATTGTAAGCCAGCTCTTTATCCCTCTCTTATTCAATACATGGGATGTGTAAAGATTACCCCTCTTGCGACATGCCTACTATGCGGTTATGCCTCTAAGTCGTGCTCTGACACGTGGGAGATATAGCCGCATCGTGGGTGTTACAACCGTAGTTTGAGGAGTTCATGTATTCACTAAGTGTTAATGCTTTGGCCCGATACTCTATTAAAAGGAGGCCTTAATATCCCTTAGTTTCCAATAAGACACCGTTGCCACGGGAGGATTGGACAAAAGATGTCATGCAAGTTCTTTTCCATAAGCATGTATGACTATATTCGGAATACATGCCTACATTACATTGATGAACTGGAGCTAGCTCTGTGTCACCCTATGTTATAACTATTGCATGAGGAATCACATCCAACATAATTATCCATCACTGATCCAATGCCTACGAGCTTTTCACATATTGATCTTTGCTTAGTTACTTTTCCGTTGTTGCTCTTACAATCACTACAAAAACAATACTATTACTATTACCTTTGCCACTGTTACTGTTACTTCCATATTACTTTGCTACTAAATACTTTGCTACTAAATACTTTGCTGCAGATATTAAGTCTTTCAGGTGCGGTTGAATTGACAACTCAACTATTAATACTTGAGAATATTCTTTGGCTCCCCTTGTGTCAAATCAATTATTTTGGGTAGAATACTCTACCCTCGAAATTTTTTGCGATCCCCTATACTTGTGGGTTATCAAGACTATTTTCTGGCGCCGTTGCCGGGGAGCATAGCTCTATTCTTTGAGTCACTTGAGATTTATATCTGTTGATCACTATGAAGAACTTGAAAGATGAAAGAACCAAGATTTTTCCCTCAACTACGAGGGGAGGTAAGGAACTGCCATCTAGCTCTGCACTTGATTCACCTTCTGTTTTGAGCAAACTTGCGACACCTACACTTGCTATTTATTCTGATATGTCGAATGTTATTGATGATGCCACCTCTGCTTTGCATGATGCTTATGATGATACTACTTCTATGCTTGATAATACTATGCCATTAGGTGAATTTCCTGATGAACAACTTTCTAGGGCTAGAGAGAATGAAATTATTGATTCTGATACTATCGATGAAAGTGATGATGAAGATTCTCCCCCTATATATGAATTGTCTGTTGTGCCTGAGGGTTATTTTAAGGATGAAGAAACTGCTAGAGACTTTTTAGCTTGCAATGATAGATATGATCTTAAGAAACTGTTAGCTAAGCTGAAAGAAAAATCCTTGAATGCTAGAATGAAACATGACCCTGCTTTTTCTACTTCACCTATCTGTATCACCGATGAGGATTATGATTTCTTTGTCGATCCTGAGTTAATTACTTTGGTTGAGTCTAATCCTTTTTATGGCTATGAATCTGAAACTGTTGTGGCACATCTTACTAAATTAAATGATATAGCCACCCTGTTCACTAATGATGAGAAAACTCGCTATTACTTTATCCTTAAGTTGTTTCCGTTCTCATTAAAGGGTGATGCTAAAATATGGTTTAATTCTCTTGATCCTGGTTGTGTGCGTAGTCCCCAGGATATGATTTATTACTTCTCTGCTAAATATTTCCCCGGTCATAAGAAACAAGCTGCCTTAAGGGAAATATATAATTTTGTGCAAATTGAAGAAGAGAGTCTCCCACAAGCTTGGGGGAGGCTTCTCCGATTACTTAATGCTTTGACTGATCATCCTCTCAAGAAAAATGAAATACTTGATATCTTTTATCACGGACTAATCGATGTTTCCAGAGACCACCTGGATAGTTGTGCTGGTTGTGTTTTCAGGGAAAGAACTGTTCATCAAGCTGAATTGCTATTGAATAATATGTTGAGTAATGAAAATGATTGGACACTTCCCGAACCAACTCCTAAGCCAACTCCGAAGAAAAGGGGTATTCTATTTCTCAGTCCTGAAGATATGCAAGAGGCAAAGAAATCTATGAAAGAAAAAGGTATTAAAGCCGAAGATGTTAAGAATTTACCACCTATTGAAGAAATACATGGTCTTGATAACCCGACACAGGTAGTAAAGGTAAATTCTCTCTATAGATTTGACAAGGGTGAAATCCCATCTACTAAGTTTGCTAGCCAATGCTTGGATGAGTTTGATAATTTTATGGTTAAGCAAGAAGACTTCAATTCTTATGTTGGTAGACAATTGAAATGTAATACTTATATGATTGAACACTTGAGTGATTATATGTCTAGAGTTAAAGGTCAACTTAAACTTATTAGTAAACATGCTCCAATGGTTACCACTCAAGTAGAACAAGTACTTAAAGCTCAGAATGATTTGCTAACAATAAGAAAAATGATAATGCTGTTAGAGTTATGACTAGAGGGGGTAAAATGACTCAGGAACCTTTGTATCCTGAGGGACACCCTAAGAGAATTGAGTAAGATTCTCAGAGAACTAATGTTGATGCACCTAGTCCTTCTAATAAGAAAAAAAATGATAGGACTTTGCATGCTTCTAGTGAACCTATTGTTGACACACCTGAGAATCCCAATGATATTTCTATTTCTGATGCTGAAACACAATCTGGTAATGAACATGAACCTAGTGATAATGTTAATGATGATGTTCATGTTGATGCTCAACCTAGCAATAACAATGATGTAGAGATTGAACCTGTTGTTGATCTTGATAACCCACAATCAAAGAATCAACGTTATGATAAGAGAGACTTCGTTGCTAGGAAGCACGGTAAAGAAAGAGAACCATGGGTTTAGAAACCCATGCCTTTTCCTCCTAAACCATCCAAGAAAAAGGATGATGAGGATTTTGAGCGCTTTTCTGAAATGATTAGACCTATCTTTTTGCGTATGTGTTTGACTGATATGCTTAAATGAATCCTTATGCTATGTACATGAAAGATATTGTTACAAATAAAATAAAGATACCAGAAGCTGAAATTTCCACCATGCTTGCTAATTATACTTTTAAAGGTGGAATACCTAAGAAACTAGGAGATCCAGGAGTACCAACTATACCATGCTCCATTAAAAGAAACTATGTTAAAACTGCTTTATGTGATCTTGGAGCCGGTGTTAGTGTTATGCCTCTCTCTCTTTATATCATAGACTTGATTTGAATAAGTTGACACCTACTGAAATATCTTTGCAAATGGGCGATAAATCAATTGCTATACCAGTCGATATTTGTGAGGATGTGCCTGTTGTGGTTGCAAACATTACTATTTTAACGGACTTTGTTATTCTTGATATTCCCGAGGATGATAGTATGTCGATTATCCTTGGTAGACCCTTTTTGAATACTGCAGGGGCTGTTATTGATTGCAACAAAGGCAATGTCACTTTTAATGTTAATGGTAATGAGCATACGGTACACTTTCCGAGGAAACAACCTCAAGTCCACAGTATTAATTCTATTCGAAAAACTTCAATGATTACTATTGGAGGTTTTGAATTCCCTCTTCCTACTGTCAAGAAGAAATATGATATTCTTATTGTTGGGGATGTGCATATCCCCGTTGAGGTAAACTAGTGTTATTCGAAAATTCTTCGGTTTCATGTTATTCAAAAAGAGTTTGTTAACAAGACTTGATCAACCTTGTTAGTGGATTCCTTTTGATGAGCATGAGATGGATGAAGTTAGAAAGCATAACTCTCTGTACCCTCTTTTTACTTTTTGTTATTTAGATTAAATAAAACAAAAATAGTATTTTCTGTCTATTTTCTAAATTATCCTTGCAATAAAAAATACCCCGAAAATAAAAGTTCTCCAAATGTCCTGAAAATTTTATATGATTTTTTCTAGAATATTTAAGAACTATTGGCAATGAGAACACACCTGGGGGACCCACCACCTGGCCATGAGGGTCCAGGGTGCGCCCACCCCCCTGGGGCGCACCCCTGCCTCGTGGACCCCACATGGGCCCCCTCCACTTATTCTTGCACCCACACACTTCGTCTTCCTCTAGAAAAAAAAATCCTCCACCAGCTCAAACCCGAGTTCTAGCTCATCTTGCTGCCATTTTCGATCTCCTTGCTCAAAGCTCCATTCACAAAACTGCTTTGGGGGATTGTTCTTCAGTATGTGACTCCTCTAATGGTACAATTAGTTTTTGTTCTAGTGCTTTATTTATTGCAAATTTTTGCTGCTTAGGTGACCCTGTTCTTGAGCTTGCATGTCAAATTTATGTGGTCAAAAGTAGTTTTAATGCATGATATGGCCTCTAGGCACTTGTATGAGTAGTTGCTATCAATCTTGTTGAGATTGGTTCACTTTTACTTTGAGTCACTAAAAATATCAGAAATTTTTCAGAGAAAGAAAATGATGAAGAGATTGTTGAGGGGCTCTTCCAGCCGAAGCTCGAAGGATAAGCAAAGTGAAGAGAATAAGAAGCCCAAATATAATCTCCCTCGCACCGTGGAGGTTCGGTCGTGCGAATGGTCTTGTGATGAGTTCTTGAGAGCAGTCGGGATTTATGATGACTTTTATTATTTGGCTGAGAATGCAGGCCTCGTTGACTTCCTCCCGACCAGCGCGAACAGTATCTCCTCCTCACTAATATTTTCGTGCAAAAATTTTACTTTCATGCTCAGAAATCACCACCTTCTGTGGAATTTCATTTATATGATGAGGTTAAGGAGATGTCACTATATGAGTTTTGTAGGGTTTGTAAGATATCCTTTGCGGGCAGCATAGAGGAACCACATCGTAATGATGTGGAGGGATTTATTGATATGATTGTTGTAGGGGAAACGAGGAAAGATTCCGATGCAAGAATTACTAGCATACATTTTCTTGTTCTATGTTACTTTGCCATATTTGCTAGTAGATGCTTAATTGGTCACGGGAATAGTGGAAATCTTAGTGCCCCTGATATTGTTATTTTGCGCCATGCTTTGTTTCATGATACCACTTTCAGTTTAGGCGCTATTGTTGCTAAACGGTTAAATCTGAACCGTACAAAGGGCCCCGTCTTCGGAGGCATCTTTGCCTCACGCCTTGCTGCACACTTTAATATACCTATTAGGCATTATGATAAAGAGGAAAAGTTGATGCCTCCTATTTTTCTAGATTATAAGAGTATGGTAGCACATGATTTTATTGATATTTGATAAAAAAAATAGTTTGAGACTATTACCTTGCCTGCTCCCTCTTTGTTTAACATATTTTTAGGCACACACCTTGTTTTGCCGGAGGCCGTTCATGCATACTGGAGCCTGACATCAGCTCCAGAGCCTGAGCCAGAGCCACCACTTGATCCTTACCGTCAGTCTGTTTATCAGTGGGATCCGTAGGAGATTTCCAACCAGTGGCACCCAGAGGACACTCCTCCATACACCGGAGAGGGCGGCTTTGAGCCGTGGCCATAGACCAACTTAGGCCAAAAGCCTAAGCTTGGGGGAGTATGTATTCCTCACCAACATTACATTCATGTTCACACACTCATTTTAGTTGTCGGTGCTCATACTTTTTCATTGTATCATCCATGCTAGTTTATTTTCTTTTCCAGCATTCTTCTTGTATGTTTGAAAAACCTTAAGGAAAATCAAAAATATTAGTTGTCGCTTTTAGCTAGTTTACTTTCCATGCTTGTAGTAGTAGTAATTAAAAAGAAAACCCAAAAAGATTTCTCGTTCTTCTTTTGCTTGTTGGGAGCTTTCCCGTGTAAATAGTTTTGTTTTTTTTCTTTTCTTTGGGGGTTGAGAGGAGAAGACCATGATGAAAATGTTGAGTGGCTATCATATGCATTATTGTTGATTTTAACAAAGAGTCCATATTACCTTGTCTTCACCCTGTATTGAATGCTTGCAGATTCCAGCTTAGTTCAATGCACGTGCACTATTATTATTATCCACACTGTTCAGTCGTGCAAGTGAAAGGCAATAATGACGATATATGATGGACTGATCGAGATGAGAGAAGCTGGTATGAACTCGACCGATCTTGTTTTTGTAAATATGATTAGTTCATCGTTCCTGATTCAGCCTATTATGAATGAAACGTGTTTGCAATGACAATTAGAGATTATAGTTGCTCATGCCATGCTTAATTAGCTAGGAGTTTATAATGGTTTACCTTGCATGCCAACATGCTATTAAAATGGTTGTGATGTGGTATGATAGGGTGGTATCCTCCTTTGAACGATTCGAGTGGCTTGACTTGGCACATGTTCACACATGTAGTTGAAAAAAAATCAACATAGCCTCCGCGATTTTTATGTTCATGGTGAATTATATCCTGCGCATGCATGCATTCAATGTTGATTAATTGTAATGCATGTTCATGACTGTTGTCGCTCTCTAGCTGGTCGCTTCCCAGACTCTTTCTAGCCTTCACTTAGTCAGTCCTTGATCTTCAAAGGTGCTCTGCATTTATGTTTTGCGGTCTCAGAAAGGGCTAGCAAGATACCATCTTGTTATATCATATTATGATTGTTTTGACAAAGTGTTGTCATCCGAGATTTATTATTATTGCTCGCTAGTTGATTATGCCATTGATATGAGTAAACATGAAACCAAAATGTTATTTTGAATATGGTTAGTTCATAATCTTTGCTGAAAACTTGAATGCTGGCTCTACACATTTACAACAACAAGATCAAAAAGAGTTTGTAAAAGTTTTTCTTTATCACTTTCAGTTTTTCAACTGAATTGCTTGAGGACAAGCAAAGGTTTAAGCTTGGGGGAGTTGATACGTCTCCATCGTATCTACTTTTCCAAACACTTTTGACCTTGTTTTGGACTCTAACTTGCACGATTTGAATGGAACTAACCCGGACTGACGCTGTTTTCAGCAGAATTGCCATCGTGTTATTTTTGTGCAGAAATAAAATTTATAGGAATGACCTGAAACTTCACGGAGAATATTTTTGGAATATATAAAAAATACTGACAAAAGAATCAACGTCATGGGGCCCACACCCTGTCCACGAGGGTGGGGGCGCGCCCACCCCCTGGGGTGCTCCCCCTATCTCGTGGGCCCCCTGAGGCTCCACTGACCTCAACTCCAACTCTATATATTCACGTTCGGGGAGAAAAAAAATCAGAGAGAAGGATTCGTCACATTTTACGATACAGAGCCGCCGCCAAGCCCTAATCTCTCTCGGGAGGGCTGATCTGGAGTCCGTTCGGGGCTCCGTAGAGGGGAATCCGTCGACATCGTCATCATCAACCTTCCTCCATCACCAATTTCATGATGCTCACCACCGTGCGTGAGTAATTCCATTGTAGGCTTGCTGGACGGTGATGGGTTGGATGAGATTTATCATGTAATCGAGTAGTTTTGTTAGGGTTTGATCCCTAGTATCCATTATGTTATGAGATTGATGTTGCTATGACTTTGCTATGCTTAATGCTTGTCACTAGGGCCCGAGTGCCATCATTCCAGATCTGAACCTATTATGTTTTCATGAATATATGTGAGTTCTTGATCCTATCTTGCAAGTCAATTGTCACATATTATGTGTTATGATCCTATCTTGCAAGTCAATAGACATCTTTTATGATTGTGAGCACTCATTAAAATATAACATGCTAAAGAGTTGACGTTGGACAAGGAAGACAACGTAATGGGTTATGTTTTCTTACATCTGAGATAAATTATATTGTCATGGATCATCCAACATGATTGAGCTTGCCTTTCCCCCTCATGCTAGCCAAATTCATCGCACCAAGTAGAGATACTACTTGTGCTTCCAAATACCCTTAAACCAGTTTTGCCATGAGAGTCCACCATACCTACCTATGGATTGAATAAGATCCTCCAAGTAAGTTGTCATCGGTGCAAGCAATAAAAATTGCTCTCTAAATATGTATGACTTATTAGTGTGGGAGAAAATAAGCTTTATACGATCGTGTGATATGGAAGAAATAAAAGCGACAGACTGCATAATAAAGGTCCATATCACAAGTGGCAATATAAAGTGGCGTTCTTTCGCATTAAGATTTTGTGCATCCAACATAAAAGCGCATGGCAACCTCTGCTTCCCTCTGCGAAGGGCCTGTCTTTTACTTTTATCTCCTACCTTGCATAAGAGTCATGGTGATCTTCACCCTTCCTTTTTACATTTTATCCTTTGGCAAGCACAGTATGTTGGAAAGATCCTGGTATATATGGCTAATTGGATGTCAGTTTTCATGAACTATTATTGTTGACATTACCCTTGAGGTAAAACGTTGGGAGGCAAAACTATAAGCCCCTATCTTTCTCTGTGTCCGATTAAAACTCCATACCCATATGTATTGCGTGAGTGTTAGCAATAGCTAAAGACTATATGATAGTTGAGTATGTGGACTTGCTGAAAAGCTCTTATATATTGACTCTTTCCTATGTTATGATAAATTGCAATTGCTCCAATGACTGAGATTATAGTTTGTTAGTTTTCAATGAAGTTTACGATTCATACTTCAAATTGTGATTGAATTATTACTCTAGCATAAGAAATCATATGACAAGAATTATATAAGTTGTTGTTCTAAGAACGATCATGATGCCCTCATGTCCGTATTTTATTTTTATAGACAACTCTATCTCTAAAGATGTGGACATATTTTTCGATTTCGGCTTTCGCTTGAGGACGAGCGAGGTCTAAGCTTGGGGGAGTTGATACGTCCATTTTGCATCAAGCTTTTATATTGATATTTATTGCATTATGGGCTGTTATTACACATTATGTCACAATATGTATGCTTATTCTCTCTTATTTTACAAGGTTTCCATAAAGAGGGAGAATGCCGGCAGCTGGGATTCTCGGCTGGAAAAGGAGCAAATATTGGAGACCTATTCTGCATAGCTCCAAAAGTCCTGAAACTTCACGGAAGACATTTTCAGAATATATAAAAAATACCGAGCGCAAGAAGTTCACCAGGGGGGCCACACCCTGCCCACGAGGGTGGGGGCGCGCCCTACCCCCCTAGGCCCGCCCCCCTACCTCGTTGACCCCCTAGTGGCCCTCCGATGACTATCTTCTGCTATATGAAGTCTTTCGATGAGGAAAAAATCATAAGCCATCTTCTCGGACGAAACTCCGCCGCCACGAGGCAGAACCTTGGCGGAACCAATCTAGGGCTCTGGCAGAGCTGTTCTGCCGGGGAAACTTCCCTCCGGGAGGGGGAAATCATCGCCATCATCATCACCAACGCTCCTCTCATCGGGAGAGGGCAATCTCCATCAACATCTTCATCATCACCATCTCCTCTCAAAACCCTAGTTCATCTCTAGTATCCAATTCTTGTCTCCAAGTTCGGGATTGGTGCTAGTAGGTTGATAGTAGTGTTAATTACTCTTTGTAGTTGATGCTATTTGGTTTATTTGGTGGAAGATCATATGTTCAGATCCTATATGCATATTAATACCCCTCTGATTATGAACATGAATATGCTTTGTGAGTAGTTATGTTTGTTCCTGAGGATATGGGAGAAGTCTTGCTATTAGTAGTCATGTGAATTTGGTATTCGTTCGGTATTTTGATGAGATGTATGTTGTCTCTCCTCTAGTGGTGTTATGTGAACGTCGACTACATGCCACTTCACCATTATTTGGGCCTAGAGGAAGGCATTGGGAAGTAATAAGTAGATGATGGGTTGCTAGAGTGACAGCAGCTTAAACCTTAGTTTATGCGTTGCTTCGTAAGGAGCTGATTTGGATCCATATGTTTCATGCTATGGTTAGGTTTACCTTAATACTTTTGTTGTAGTTGTGGATGCTTGCAATAGAGGTTAATCATAAGTGGGATGCTTTTCCAAGTAAGGACAGTACCCAAGCACCGGTCCACCCACATACCAAATTATCAAAGTACCGAACGTGAATCATATGAACGTGATGAAAACTAGCTTGACGATATTCCCATGTGTCCTCGGGAGTGCTTTTCTCTATATAAGAGTTTGTCCAGGCTTGTCCTTTGCTACAAAAAGGATTGGGACATCTTGCTGCACTTTATTTACTGTTGTTACTTGTTGCTCGTTACAAATTATCCTATCACAAAACTATCTGTTACCACTTATTTCAGTACTTGCAGATAATACCTTGCTGGAAACCGCTTATCATTTCCTTCTGCTCCTCATTGGGTTTGACACTCTTACTTATCAAAAGGACTACGATAGATTCCCTATACTTGTGGGTCATCAAGACTCTTTTCTGGCGCCGTTGCTGGGGAGTGAAGTGCCTTTGGTAGGTGGAATTTGGTAAGGAAAAATTTATATAGTGTGCTGAAATTTACTGTCACTTGTTACAATGGAAAGTAATCCTCTGAGGGGCTTGTTCGGGGTATCTTCACCTCGACTAGTAGAGCAAAGAGTTGCTCCTCAACCTACTGAACCTACTAAAGATGAAAATGTCTGCTTTGAAATTCCTTCGGGTATGATAGAAAAACTGCTAGCTAATCCTTTTGTAGGAGATGGAACAAAGCATCCTGATGAGCATCTAATATATGTGGATGAAGTTTCTGGATTATTTAAGCTTGCAGGTGTACCCAGAGATGTTGTTAAGAAGAAGGTCTTCCCTTTATCTTTGAAGGGAGATGCATCGACATGGTATAGGCTATGTGATGATATGGGGTCATGGAACTACAAACGATTGAAATTGGAATTTCATCAGAAGTTTTATCCTATGCATCTTGTTCATCGTGATCGCAATTATATATATATAATTTTTGGCCTCGCGAAGGAGAAATCATCTCTCAAGCTTGGGGGAGGCTTAAATCAATGTTATATTCATGCCCCAATCATGAGCTCTCAAGAGAAATGATTATTCAAAAAAATTATGCTCGGCTTTCTGATAGCAATACCACCATGCTTGATACTTCTTGTGCTGGCTCTTTTATGATGAAGACTATTGAATTCAAATGGGATATATTGGAAAGAATTAAACGCAACTCTGAAGATTGGGACCTCGACAAAGGTAAGGAGTCAGGTATGACACCTAAGTTTGATTGTGTTAAATCTTTTATGGATACCGATGTTTTCCGTAAATTGAGCACTAAATATGGACTTGACTCTGAGATAGTAGCTTCTTTCTGTGAATCTTTTGCTATTCATGTTGATCTCCCCAAGGAGAAGTGGTTTAAATATCATCCTCCCATAGAAGTAAAAGTAGTTTCACCTATTAAAGTTGAAGAAAAGACTGTCACTTATAATGATCCTATTGTTCCTACTGCTTATGTTGAGAAACCACCTTTTCCTGTTAGGATAAAGGATCATGCTAAAGCTTCAACCGTGGTTCGTAAAAGCAATATTAAAACTTATGCACCTTCTGAGCAAATTAAAGTTGAACCTGATATTGCTATTGTTAAAGATCTCTTGGCTGATAATATTGATGGGCATGTTATTTATTTCTGTGATGAAACTGCTAGAATTGCTAAACTGTGTGCTAAAGATAAACCTAGACCTGTGGTAGGCATGCCTATTATTTATGTTAAAATAGGAGATCATTGTTATCATGGTTTATGTGATATGGGTGCCAGTGCTAGTGCAATACCTATTAGCCTATATAGAGAAATTATGCATGATATTGCAGCTGTTGAGTTAGAAGATATTGATGTCACAATTAAACTTGCTAATAGAGATACTATTTCACCAATGGGAATTGTTGGAGATGTTGAAGTCTTGTGTGGGAAAACTAAATATCCTGCTGATTTTCTTGTTCTTGGTTCCCCACAAGATAGCTTTTGTCCCATTATATTTGGTAGACCCTTCTTAAACACTGTTAATGCTAAGATAGATTGCAAAAGGGATGTCGTTACTATCGGTTTATATGATATGTCTCATGAATTTAATTTCTCTAAATTTAGTAGACAACACCGTGAAGAAGAATTACCTAGTAAGGATGAAATTATCGGTCTTGCTTCTATTGTTGTACCTCCTAGTGATCCTTTAGAACAATATTTGCTAGGCCATGAAAATGATATGTTTATGAATGAAAGAAGGGAAATAGATGAAGTATTCTTTAAACAGGAACCTATTCTGAAACACAATTTGCCTGTTTAAATCCTAGGGGATCCTCCTCCACCCAAGGGTGATCCCGTATTTGAGCTTAAACCATTGCCTGATACTCTTAAATATGCTTATCTTGATGAGAAAAAGATATATCATGTTATTATTAGTGCTAACCTTTCAGAGCATGAGGAAGAGAGATTATTGAAAACTCTGAAGAAGCACCGTGCTGCTATTGGGTATACTCTTGATGATCTTAAGGGCATTAGTCCCACTCTATGTCAACATAAAATAAATTTGGAAGAAGATGCTAAACCAGTTCATGATCATCAACGACGGCTGAATCCTAAAATGAAAGAAGTGGTAAGAAAGGAAATACTAAAGCTCCTTGAGGCAGGTATAATTTATCTCGTTGCTGATAGTCAGTGGGTAAGTCCTATCCATTGTGACCCTAAGAAGGGAGGTATTACTGTCGTTCCTAATGGTAAAGATGAATTGATTCCTCAAAGAATTATTACAGGTTATAGGATGGTAATTGATTTCCGCAAATTAAATAAGGCCACTAAAAAGGATCATTACCCCTTACCTTTTATCGATCAAATGCTAGAAAGATTATCCAAACATACACATTTTTGCTTTCTGGATGGTTATTCTGGTTTCTCTCAAATACCTGTGTCAGCCAAGGATCAGTCAAAGACTACTTTTACTTGCCCTTTTGGTACTTTTGCTTATAGACGTATGCCTTTTGGTTTATGTAATGCACTTGCCACCTTTCAAAGATGCATGATGGCTATATTCTCTGACTTCTGTGAAAAGATTTGTGAGATTTTCATGGACGATTTCTCCGTCTATGGATCTTCTTTTGATGATTGCTTGAGCAACCTTGATTGAGTTTTGCAGAGATGTGAAGAAACTAATCTGGTCTCGAATTGGGAAAAGTGCCACTTTATGGTTAATGAAGGTATTGTCTTGGGGCACAAAGTTTCTGAAAGAGATATTGAGGTTGATAAAGCCAAGGTTGATGCTATTGAGAAGATGCCATGTCCCAAGGACATCAAAGGTATAAGAAGTTTCCTTGGTCACGCCGGATTTTATAGGAGGTTCATTAAGGACTTCTCAAAAATTTCTCGGCCTCTGACTAATTTGTTACAAAAATATATATCATTTGTCTTCGATGATGATTGTGTAGAAGCATTTGAAATACTTAAGAAAGCATTGATCTCTGCACCTATTGTTCAGCCACCTGATTGGAATTTACCCTTTGAAATTATGTGTGATGCTAGTGGTTATGTTGTAGGTGCTGTTCTAGGGCAAAGAGTTGATAAGAAATTAAACATTATTCAATATGCTAGTAAAACCCTAGACAATGCTCAAAGAAATTATGCTACTACTGAAAAAGAATTCTTAGCAGTTGTATTTGCTTGTGATAAGTTCAGACCTTATATTGTTGATTCTAAAGTAACTATTCGCACTGATCATGCTGCTATTAAATATCTTATGGAAAAGAAAGATGCTAAACCTAGACTTATTAGATGGGTTCTCTTGCTACAAGAATTTGATTTATATATTGTTGATAGAAAGGGAGCTGAAAACCCCGTTGCAGACAACTTATCTAGGTTAGAAAATGTGCTTGATGACCCACTACCTATTGATGATAGCTTTCCTGATGAGCAATTAAATGTCATAAATGCTTCTCATACTGCTCCATGGTATGCTGATTTTGCTAATTACATTGTTGCCAAGTTCATACCACCTAGTTTCACATACCAGCAAAAGAAAAAGTTCTTCTATGATTTGAGGCATTACTTTTGGGATGACCCACATCTTTATAAAGAAGGGGTAGATGGTGTTATTAGATGTTGTGTACCTGAGCATGAATAGGAACAGATCCTATGCAAGTGTCACTCCAAAGCTTATGGAGGACACCATGCTGGAGATAGAACTGCACATAAGGTATTGCAATCTGGTTTTTATTGGCCTACTCTCTTCAAGGATGCCCGTAAGTTTGTCTTATCTTGTGATGAATGTCAAAGAATTGGTAATATTAGTAGACATCAAGAAATGCCTATGAACTATTCACTCGTTATTGAACCATTTGATGTTTGGGGCTTTGACTATATGGGGCCTTTTCCTTCCTCTAATGGTTATACACATATTTTAGTTGTTGTTGATTACATTACTAAGTGGGTAGAAGCTATTCCAACTAGTAGTGTTGATCATAACACTTCTATTAAAATGCTTAAAGAAGTTATTTTTCCAAGGTTTGGAGTCCCTAGATATTTAATGACTGATGGTGGTTCACATTTTATTCATGGTGCTTTCTGTAAAATGCTTGCTAAGTATGTTGTTAATCATAGAATTGCATCCCCTTATCACCCTCGGTCTAGTGGTCAAGTAGAATTGAGTAATAGAGAGCTCAAATTAATTTTGCAAAAGACTATCAATAGGTCTAGAAAGAATTGGTCCAAGAAACTTGATGATGCATTATGGGCCTATAGAACTGCATATAAAAATCCTATGGGTGTGTCTCCGTATAAAATGGTTTATGGAAAAGCATGTCACTTACCTCTCGAACTAGAACACAAGGCATATTGGGCTATTAAAGAGCTTAATTATGATTTTAAACTTGCCGGTGAGAAGAGGTTATTTGATATTAGCTCACTTGATGAATGGGGAACCCAGGCTTATGAAAATGCCAAGATGTTTAAAGAAAAAGTTAAAAGATGTCATGACAAAAGGATACAAAAGCGTGAGCTCGATGTAGGTGATTATGTATTGCTATACAACTCTCGTTTAAGATTTTTTGCAGGAAAACTTCTCTCTAAATGGGAAGGTCCTTACGTTATCGAGGAGGTCTATCGCTCCGGTGCCACAAAAATCAACAACTTCGAAGGCACAAATCCGAAGGTGGTGAATGGTCAAAGAATCAAACATTATATCTCAGGTAATCCCATAAATGTTGAAACCAATGTTATTGAAACCGTAACCCCGGAGGAATACATAAGGGACACTTTCCGGAACGTTTCAGACTCTGAAAAGGAATAGGTATGTGGTACGGTAAGTAAACCGACTCCAAAACAGTTTTTAAGGCAATATTTCTCTGTTTTACAATATTTAGAAAAATAGAAAAATAAGTATCAGTCCGGGAAGGACACGAGGCCCCCATGAGGGTGGAGGGCGCCTGTAACATCCCAAAATTCTAAATTTTGGAATGTTATATTAAATAAATAATTGTGACTGTTTGTTTGATTTTTGTGTGATTGATTGTGTGAAACTGAGTGGAAATTAAAACTTTTTGAAAGTTGAATGAGAGGGAATAAAAGGACTTTCTCAAAACTTTCATCTTGCATTTTGATCTCGAAGAATTCAAATTCATTGCATCACAAGATCCTAGAGTGAAGATAATAGGACTTCTTCCATTTAAAGAAATGAAAAGGGGTTTGAAAATTATTTGAATTCCATTTGAAATATTTCAAACTTAGAAATTTTAAGCAACTCAATGAGTTCATGAGGGAAGATAAAATGACTTCTTCAAAATTGAAGAAAGAGAGTTGGGAGTTTCAGAAGTCACTTTGAAGTTATTTGAAACTCATTTTCCATTTGAAGTTGTTTGGGATTCCAAATTCAAATCCAATTGGGAGTTATTTGAGTTTCTTTTCAAAATATTTTTCTCCTAAAAATAAATAAATGGAAATAAGGGTAAAATGATTCCCTTCAATGGAAAATTAGGAGAAAATAAATTTGAAATCATTTTGCTATTTTAAAAATGATTTTATTGATTTTAAATGCAACAATAGCACTGTTTGACTTTTATGAATTTTTTTTGAATTTATTTGAACTTGGAAAATAGTTCATCTTATTCTTGGTATTTTTATGATCATTTTGGTATATAATATGCCTATGTATATTTTTTTATTTAATTCACTACTTTGGAGTTTTCCTTCTATAAAAAAACCCGCACGCACACCGCACCACCTGGACCGAGGCCACTTCGGCCCAGGGGCGCACCGACCGGCCACCGGCGACAGGCCGAGGCAGTGGCCCAGGCCAGCCCGCGCCCCAGACCCCAGCGCCCGCAGGCTTCGCCTCGCTCGCCCGCGCCTCTCTTCCCTCGCTCGCTCTCTCCCACCACCGCTGCCAGTGGGGCCCGCAACCCTTCGTCCCTAACCTCCTGCTCAACCCGCTGGATAAGCAGGCGCTTGCGCTCCCGCAACGACCGGCGCCATTGCTCTCGGGATAAGCATCATCCCCGCGACTCCGCAGCCCCTCCTCGCGCCTATAAATGCCCCTGACGCCCCTCGTTCAATTCTGCCACTTCACATTGTCCCTCGCTCCTCACAGCCGCCGCACTGCAGCGTTAGATCTCGTCGGAGTTTTCTGTCACCGTAGACTCCCCTACCTTCACTTTGTTTCTGTCAATCTTCGTTACTCGCCGAGGCGCATCTTGTTGACATGTTTTTGCCGCCTAGGTCTCGCCGGAACCGCCGCCCCGACGACCTGCGTCCTCGCGGGAGCGCCGGAGCCGCCGCCCTCTACCTTGCTGTCCCGGGCGCCTCGACCACCACCGACCCCACCACCGGACCGCCCCCGCCGTGCCCGTCCTCCCCGACACCTCCGCCGACCCGCCGCCTCGTCACCGCCTGACGCCGGCGCCGCTGTCCTGTACGTCGTCGTCATCGAGGTGAGCGAACCGCTCGCTCGCTATTCGTTTAGTTTTTTTTCTCTAGAACGGTTTAGTTTAGTGTTTTTTTATCGGTTCATCCGGTGTAGATTAAACCGATTAGTTTAGATAAACCGATCTCGGTTTTAGTTTTTTTTTAGCCGCAGTAGCTGTTTTACTTAAGTAGCGGTCGTTCGCCGTGTATGCTTCCGCAGCAAATGCTGCCAGGCACCCGCAGCCTGCCATGTGGCCAGGGACCTGGTCACGAATAAAACTTTCACACCCAAGTCCCTCTAAATTTCAGTTTAGCCCCTAAACTTCGAATAGCCACAACTTTTTATCCGTTGATCCAAATTCGATGAAACCAGCGCCAAAATGTTCGTCTCGAATAGCTTTATCCAGAAAGCCAACTTTGAAAACTTTTGGCCAAATTCAAATTTGAACTTTATTCAGATTTGAATTCAAACTTCAATTGGCCATATCTCCTAAACCGTAGCTCCGATTGATGTGATTCTTTTTGCACCGTGTCACCATTGCCAAACCCTATCACCTAGACCAGTGTCACACTAATTTTCACACACTTAGGATCTGTCCATAGTAGTTTTACTCATATGCCTTGTATGCACTATGCTTCACATCACAAATTCCGAACCACATGCCTATGTTGTGTTGCACTTAGAATATTTTGTGATAGTTAAGTGTGTTGTATGTTCATTTGGTTTTTCCAAGACTTTTTACTTTGCATGCTCTTCTTGGTTATTTGAAATGATTGCTTATGCGAATGCAATGTTGACTTTATAGATTTTCATTGGAGAGTGACGAATAGTTCTATTAAGTAAATTCCTGAGAGTGATATAATCTTGATCAACTATTACCAGGCAAGTTCGCATTTGACCATTCTTCCATTTACCTATGTTTTATTATGCACTTAGTCCTTTGAGGTATTGCATGGTAGGATTTATTGTTGCCAGATGGCTATGTCGTTACCTAGTAGTTCGTTGAGGTAGGTTTGAACCATATACCTTTGTCACCATCGCGTAAGTTTAATTTTGCCTCGCCAATGTAGACGTGGATTGGGAAGTGTTCATTGTGAGAGATGAGTGACAAAGTAGTAATCAGGACCAAGACTTGTAAATGAACTACCTGGGTAGTATTTGGTTTGAATGGTGGCGAAGTACAGTGGGAGCATGCATGGTTAGTCCATGGTGGTGCACCACTAGTGGTCGGCCGCCCAGGCTCAAAGAGATCAATCGTATTCTCATGTCTAGAAGCTTACGTGTGCAGCCACAAGCCAATATGGGCTCTGGCTTAGTTGAGTAGTTAGTGTGACCCCTTCCGGGATGGGCTAGCAGATGTAGAATGATGTAGGTGTACCGGCCTATCCGTGGGTTAAGGGGGAATACTTTCGAAAGACTATGTCTTGGTCATCCTGTTCTCAAACGCCAGGCAGTGCGAGAACTTCAAGGGAGGCGATCGAGTCTTGTGGAGAAAAGTGTGCAAACCTCTGCAGAGTGTTAAAACCTAATCGATTAGCCGTGTCCCCGGTTACGGACAACTTGAGCATCTAGTAGTGGAAATGCTGGGAGATCTCATCACTCTTAATTTAAACAGCTGGGTTTAAATGAAACTTTGGGAATGGATTGAGTTGGGTTTACCAACTCATTCTATGCTATACAGTAGTGGTAGAATAATATCTTTCATTCTAGGAAAAAACTAGCTTTATGCAAAAACTAAACTTAGAGCTTTCCAACAGCCAAATTGCATGTACAAATAGGTTCATTATTCTTATGATGTGACTTGCCAGTACATTCAATGTACTGACCTACAGGGCTGCAACGTCTTATGTTGCAGGAATTTTCTACGACGAGTAAGAGTTACGTTGCAGGGTTATGGTCTACACTCAACTTGCCGTTGGCGTTGATGGACTCCACACCCTTATGTTTGTTTCCGCTAAGATTTATGAGGTATATATATCAGTTTTACGTTATTTATACATGTGATTGCACTTTGATATATACATTGATGTACTGTGTGTGTCAGCATACCGATCCAGGGATGGCATGGATACACAGAGGCTTGACCGTTTGAGGTCGGGTCGCTACAGCGCCCTACCCCCTGGGTGCGCCCCCTACCTCGTGGGCACCTCGTGCACTTTCCGGACTCCGTTTTCTTACACGACACGTATTTTGGTCGATAAAAATTCATTATATAATCTCCTGGGGGTTTTGACTCCCTTATCACGCAATTACCCTCTGTTTGTGTTTCTGAGTTGTTGCTGCTGCAGATTAGAGCAAGATGTCTTTGCAAGAGTCGGTTGGGGAGAGCCGGGTGTCTCATCTAGCATCGAGATCAATGACAAACAACAATGTTGACCTCTTTGGGCCAACAACGGAGGAAGAGATGGAGGCCGAATTAAAGAGGATAGATGCCATGGAAGAGGATCAAGAAGTCACTTCTCGTTTCCGAGATGGATTCACAATGGGAGAACTGCAGAGCTCGGCTATTCCAAACTCGATTATCCCTTCCAATGTTAGATTTCTTTCTTATGAGAATATGAAAAAGAGTGGCACTGGTTCTCCCATAGCTACGCAGCACCCTTGGGTGCAGGGAGCTTTGTCTCTTATAGGAAAACTCTGAAAGGAAATAATGGACCTCAAGCAGCAGGTCAATAAGCTCGAGGAGGAGAATCGTATTCTGAGGGGCATCATCGCCAAGAACATTACATCACCACCCCGGAAAAGAGAGACATAATCACATGGGTATGGGCACTCCCCTTGGCAACTGCCAAGCTTGGGGGAGTGCCCCGGTATCGTATCACCATCACTTTTATCTTTACCGTTTTTCTTAGTTCGATCCTTTTGGTAATATCTTGATCTAGTAGAATAAAAGTTCTTAGTATGATCTAGTTGTGAGTTTTGCTTTATGATCCTTCTATGTAATCGAGTCCGTGAGCTATATATAATAAAGATTAGTGTTGAGTCAAGGGCTTGATAATTTTGCCATGATCTTAAGTGAATAAAAGAGAAGCGAAAGAAACAAAAAGAAACAAAGAGATCATATGGATCTTATAGAGAGTAATGAGCTCACATAGAAAAGGTATGATGAATAAAAGTTGTTGAGAGTTGACAAACATAGTTTTGGTCATCGTTGCAATTAATAGGAAGTAATAAAGAAAGAGAGGTCTTCACATATAAATATACTATCTCGGACATCTTTTATGATTGTGAGCACTCATTAAAATATAACATGCTAAAGAGTTGACGTTGGACAAGGAAGACAACGTAATGGGTTATGTTTTCTTACATCTGAGATAAATTACATTGTCATGGATCATCTAACATGCTTGAGCTTGCCTTTCCCCCTCATGCTAGCCAAATTCATCGCACCAAGTAGAGATACTACTTGTGCTTCCAAATACCCTTAAACCAGTTTTGCCATGAGAGTCCACCATACCTAACTATGGATTGAGTAAGATCCTCCAAGTAAGTTATCATCGGTGCAAGCAATAAAAAATGCTCTCTAAATATGTATGACTTATTAGTGTGGGAGAAAATAAGCTTTATACGATCGTGTGATATGGAAGAAATAAAAGCGACAGACTGCATAATAAAGGTCCATATCACAAGTGGCAATATAAAGTGACATTCTTTCGCATTAAGATTTTGTGCATCCAGCCATAAAAGCGCATGACAACCTCTGCTTCCCTCTGCGATGGGCATGTCTTTTACTTTTATCTCCTACCTTGCATAAGAGTCATGGTGATCTTCACCCTTCCTTTTTACATTTTATCCTTTGGCAAGCACAGTATGTTGGAAAGATCCTGGTATATATGGCTAATTGGATGTGAGTTTTCATGAACTATTATTGTTGACATTACCCTTGAGGTAAAACGTTGGGAGGCAAAACTATAAGCACATGTCTTTCTCTATGTCCGATTAAAACTCCATACCCACAAGTATTGCGTGAGTGTTAGCAATAGTGAAAGACTATATGATAGTTGAGTATGTGGACTTGCTGAAAAGCTCTTATATATTGACTCTTTCCTATGTTATGATAAATTGCAATTGCTCCAATGACTGGGATTATAGTTTGTTAGTTTTCAATGAAGTTTACGATTCATACTTGAAATTGTGATTGAATTATTACTCTAGCATAAGAAATCATATGACAAGAATTATATAAGTTGATGTTCTAAGAACGATCATGATGCCCTCATGTCCATATTTTATTTTTATCGACACCTCTATCTCTAAACATGTGGACATATTTTTTGATTTCGGCTTTCACTTGAGGACAAGCGAGGTCTAAGCTTGGGGGAGTTGATACGTCCATTTTGCATCATGCTTTTATATCGATATTTATTGCATTATGGGCTGTTATTACACATTATGTCACAATACTTATGCCTATTCTCTCTTATTTTACAAGGTTTCCATAAAGAGGGAGAATGCCGGCAGCTGGGATTCTCGGCTGGAAAAGGAGCAAATATTAGAGACCTATTCTGCACAGCTCCAAAAGTCCTGAAACTTCACGGAAGACTTTTTCAGAATATATAAAAAATACCGAGCGCAAGAAGTTCACCAGGGGGGCCACACCCTTCCCACGAGGGTGGGGGGCGCACCCTACCCCCCTGGGCGCGCCCCTCCCCTACCTCGTGGGCCCCCTGGTGGCCCTCCGATGACCATCTTCTGCTATATGAAGTCTTTCGATGAGGAAAAAATCATAAGTCATCTTCTCAGACGAAACTCCGCCGCCACGAGGCGAAACCTTGGCGGAACCAATCTAGGGCTCTGGCGGAGCTGTTCTGCCGGGGAAGCTTCCCTCCGGGAGGGGGAAATCATCGCCATCGTCATCACCAACGCTCCTCTCATCGAGAGAGGGCAATCTCCATCAACATCTTCATCAACACCATCTCCTCTCAAAACCCTAGTTCATCTCTTGTATCCAATTCATGTCTCCGAGTCCGGGATTGGTGCTAGTAGGTTGCTAGTAGTGTTAATTACTCTTTGTAGTTGATGCTAGTTGGTTTATTTGGTGGAAGATCATATGTTCAGATCCTATATGCATATTAACACCCCTCTGATTATGAACATGAATATGCTTTGTGAGTAGTTACGTTTGTTCCTGAGGATATGGGAGAAGTCTTGCTATTAGTAGTCATGTGAATTTGGTGTTCGTTTGATATTTTGATGAGATGTATGTTGTCTCTCCTCTAGTGGTGTTATGTGAACGTCGACTACATGACACTTCATTATTATTTGGGCCTAGAGGAAGGCATTGGGAAGTAATAAGTAGATGATGGGTTGCTAGAGTGACATCAGCTTAAACCTTAGTTTATGCGTTGCTTCGTAAGGGGCTGATTTGGATCCATATGTTTCATGCTATGGTTAGGTTTACCTTAATACTTTTGTTGTAGTTGCGGATGCTTGCAATTGAGGTTAATCATAAGTGGGATGCTTTTCCAAGTAAGGACAGTACCCAAGCACCGGTCCACCCACATAGCAAATTATCAAAGTACCGAACACGAATCACATGAACGTGATGAAAACTAGCTTGATGATATTCCCATGTGTCCCCGGGAGCGCTTTTCTCTATATAAGAGTTTGTCCAGGCTTGTCCTTTGCTACAAAAAGGATTGGGCCATCTTGCTGCACTTTATTTACTTTTGTTACTTGTTGCTCGTGACAAAATATTTTATCACAAAACTATTTGTTACCACTTATTTCAGTACTTGCAGAGAATACCTTGCTGGAAACCGCTTATCATTTCCTTCTGCTCCTCGTTGGGTTTGACACTCTTACTTATCGAAAGGACTACAATAGATCCCCTATACTTGTGGGTCATCAGAGAGCCCCTCCGAGATTGGATCTGTCTCTCTCTGTTTCTGCGTTCCAGATTTTGGCCTTTCACCATTTCTTATATTCTCGGAGATCTGTAACTCCGATTGGGCTGAAATTTTAACATGGTTTCTATCCGGATATTGGCTTTCTTGTAGCCTAAGAAGGGCACCAACCGCCTTACGGGGTGTCCATAAGGACCCAGGGCGCGCCTGACCCCCTGGGGCGTGCCCCTGCCTCGTGGCCCCCTCGGGCATCGTCTTGTGTTGATTCTTCTTCCCAAAAATCACATATATTCCAAAAAAAACTCCGTCAATTTTTATCCTGTTTGGACCCCATTTGATATGGATTTTCTGTGAAACAAAAACATGCAACAAACAGGAATTGGCACTAGGCACTGGATCAATATGTTAGTCCCAAAAATAGTATAAAAGTTGCCAAAAGTATATAAATGTTGTAGAATATTGACATGGAACAATAAAAAATTATAGATACGACAAAGACGTATCAGCCCCCCTGGGCGCGTCGCCCTACCTCGTGGCCGCCTCGTTGCCTCCTTGACCTCCACTCCAAGTCTCCCGGATTGCGTTTGTTCCAAAAAAGATCCTCGCGAAGGTTTCATTCTGTTTGGATTTCGTTTGATATTCTTTTTCTGCGAAACACTGAAATAGGCAAAAAAACAGCAATTTGCACTGGGCCTTCAGTTAATAGGTTAGTCCCAAAAATAATATAAATGTGCATAATAAAGCCCATTAAATATCCAAAACAGATAATATAATAGCATGGAACAATAAAAAATTATAGATACGTTGGAGACGTATCAGAAGGCATCCCCTCTTTCGTCTTCGTCTATCGATAACTTTACTTGAGGCTATATTTTTATTCACCACATGATATGTGTTTTGCTTTGAGCGTCTTGTATGATTTGTGGTTTTGCTTTTTAATTTGCCACAATAATCCTTGTTGTACACACCTTTTGAGAGGGACACGCATGAATCGTGATTTATTAGAATGCTCTATGTGCTTCACTTATATCTTTTGAGCTAGGCAAAATTAGCTCTAGTGCTTCACTTATATTCTTTTTAGAGCACTGTGGTGGTTTTATTTTATAGAAATTGATGAACTCTCGTACTTCACTTATATTATTTTTAGAGTCTCTAAACAGCAAGGTAATTTGCTTTGGTTATAAAATTAGTCCTAATATGATAGGCATCCAAGAGGGATATAATAAAAACTTCCATATAAAGTGCATTGAATACTATGAGAAGTTTGATTCATTAATGATTGTTTTGAGATATGAAGATGGTGATATTAGAGTCATGCTAGTAAGTAGTTGTGAATTTGAGAAATACTTGTGTTAAAGTTTGTGAGTCCCGTAGCATGCACGTATAGTGAACCGTTATGTGATGAAGTTGGAGCATGGTTTATTTTTTTTTGATTGTCTTCCTTATGAGTGGCGGTCGGGAACGAGCGATGGTATTTTCCTACCAATCTATCCCCTAGGAGCATGTGCGTAGTACTTTGTTTCGATGACTAATAGATTTTTGCAATAAGTATGTGAGTTCTTTATGACTAATGTTGAGTCCATAGATTATACACACTCTCACCTCTCCGCCATTGCTAGCCTCTCTAGTACTGCATGACTTTTGCCGGTACCATAAACCCACCACATATCCTTCCTCAAAACAGCCACCATACCTACCTATTATGGCATTTCCATAGCTATTCCGAGATATATTGCCATGCAACTTTCCATCGTTCCATTTATTATGACACGCTCCATCATTGTCAGATTGCTTTACATGATCATGTAGTTGACATCGTATTTGTGGCAAAGCCACCATTCATCATTTTTTATACATGTCGCTCTTGATTCATTGCACATCCCGGTACACCACCGGAGGCATTCACATAGAGTCATATTTTGTTCTAAGTATCGAGTTGTAATTCTTGAGTTGTAAGTAAATAAAAGTGTGATGATCTTCATTATTAGAGCATTGTCCCATGTGAGGAAAGGATGATGGAGACTATGATCCCCCCACAAGTCGGAATGAGACTCCGGACGAAAAAAGGATAAAAAATGAGAGAATGCCCAAATAAAAAAAAAGAGAAAAAGAGAGAAGGGACAATGTTACTATCCTTTTTTCCACACTTGTGCTTCAAAGTAGCACCATGATCTTCATGATAGAGAGTCTCCTATGATATCACTTTCATATACTAGTGGGAATTTTTTATTATAGAAATTGGCTTGTATATTCCAATGATGGGCTTCCTCAAATTGCCTTAGCTCTTCGTGAGCAAGCAAGTTGGATGTGCACCCACTTAGTTTTCTTTTTGAGCTTTCATAAACTTATAGCGCTGGTGCGTCCGTTGCATGGCAATCCCTACCCACTCACATTTATATCTATTAATGGGCATCTCCATAGCCAGTTGATACGCCTAGTTGATGTGAGACTATCTCCTTCTTTTTGTCTTCTCCACAACCATCGTCTATTCCACCTATAGTGCTATATCCATGGATCACGCTCATGTATTGCATGAAAGTTGAAAAAGTTTGAGAACATAAAAAGTATGAAACAATTGCTTGGCTTGTCATCGGGGTTGTGCATGATTTAAATATTTTGTGTGATGAAGATGGAGCATAGGCAGACTATATGATTTTGTAGGGATAATCTTTCTTTGGCCATGCTATTTGGGGAAGACATTGTTAGTATGCTTGAAGTATTACTGTTTTTATGTCAATATTAAACTTTTGTTTTGAATCTTATGGATCTGAACATTCATGCCACAATAAAGAGAATTACATGGATAAATATGTTAGGTAGCATTCCACATCAAAAATTCTATTTTTATCATTTACCTACTCGAGGACGAGCAGGAATTAAGCTTGGGGATGCTTCGTCTCCAACGTATCTATAACTTTTGATTGTTCCATGCTATTATATTATCTGTTTTGGATGTTTTATATGCACTAATATGCTATTTTATATGATTTTTGGGACTAACCTATTAACCTATAGCCCAGTGCCAGTTTCTGTTTTTTTCCTTGTTTTAGAGTTTCGCAGACAAGGAATACCAAACGGAGTCCAAACGAAACAAAACTTTCGCGATGATTTTCCTTGGACCAAAAGACACCCAGGAGACTTGGAGTGCAAGTCAGAAGAGCCTCAAGGCGGCCACAAGGGTGGAGGGCGCACCCAGGGGGTGGAGCGCCCCCCCCCCCCCGACCTTGTGGGCCCCTCATAGCCCCCCTGACCTAATTCTTCCGCCTATATATACTCTTATACCCCAAAAACATCCAGGAGAGCCAAGAAACAACTTTACCACCGTCGCAACCTTCTGTACCCGTGAGGTCCTATCTTGGGGCCTTTTCCGGCATCCTACCGAAGGGGGAATTGATCACGGAAGGCTTCTACATTGATGTCGCTTGAAGCTACGTCGGTATTTCCCCAAAGAGGAAGGGATGATGCATCACAAAGGCGGTAGGTATTTCCCTCAGATATGAAACCAAGGTTATCGAACCAGTAGGAGAACCAAACAACACAACATAAACAACACCTGCATACAAAAATAACAAATACTCGCAACCCGACGTGTAAAAGGGGTTGTCAATCCCTTTCGGCTAGCGGCGCCAAAAATTGGCATGGACGTGAAAGAGTTGTAAATATTGATAGATCGAAAGCCAAATAAAATAAATTGCAGCAAGGTATTTTTGGTTTACTAGATCTGAAAATAAAAGACAAATAAAATAGATCGCAAAGGCAAATAATATGAGAAAGAGACTCGGGGGCCGTAGGTTTCACTAGTGGCTTCTCTCGAGAAAAATAACAAATGGTGGGTAAACGAATTACTGTTGGGCAATTGATAAAACTTCAAATAATCATGACGATATCCAGGCAATGATCATTATATAGGCATCACGTCCAAGATTAGTAGACCGACTCCTGCCTGCATGTACTACTATTACTCCACACATCGACCGCTATCCAGCATGCATCTAGTGTATTAAGTTCATGGAGAAACGGGGTAATGCAATAAGAACAATGACATGATGTATACAAGATCTATCTATGTAGAGATAGACCCCATCATCTTATCCTTAGTAGCAACGATACATACATGTTGGTTCCCTTTCTGTCACTAGGATCAAGCACCGTAAGATCGAACCCACTACAAAGCACCTCTTCCCATTGCAAGATAAATAGATCAAGTTGGCGAAAACAAAACCCAAATATCGGAGAAGAAATACGAGGCTATAAGAAATCATGCATATAAGAGATCAAAGAAACTCAAATAACTTTCATGGATATAAAAAGAGATAGATCTGATCATAAACTCAAAGTTCATCCAATCCCAACAAACACACCTAAAAAGAGTTACATCATATGGATCTCCAAGAGACCATTGTATTGAGAATCAAACAAGATAGAGGAAGCCATCTAGCTACTAACTACGGACCCGAAGGTCTACAAAGAACTACTCACACATCATCGGAGAGACACCAATGGAAGTGCCAGAGCTCAAAGCATCATCATTTGGGAGGTGCCAGAGCTCAAAGCAAAAAACTTAGAGATAAAAACATTTTGGGAGGTGTGTCCTTCCCACCAACGAAAACGACTTAGAGTTCCCAACACTTTCCATGCTAGATATATCATAGGCGGTTCCCAATCAGAAAATAAAGTTTATTCCTTTTTCCATCATACTTTCACTTTCCATGGCTAACCATATCCACGGGTGCCTTTGATACCAACACTTTCCAAGGAATTTATTATTTGACAACATAAAGTAAAATCATTTTTCATTTCGGGACTGGGCATCTCTAATACCTTTGCCTTACTCTGGTGCAATGACAAGTGAATAAACACTCATCATGAGAATAACACATCTAGCATGGAAAATATTAGCCACCCCTCACCGCTCCGCGAGCGATACGAACACACACAAGTTTATTTTGAAATTAGAGATAGCACATACAAATTTGCTTAGAACGGCTAAAGAATACCGCATATAGGTAGATGTAGTGGACTCATGTGGCAAAACTGGTTTAAGGGTTTTTGGGTGCACAAGTAGTGATCATACTTAGTGCAAAATGAAGGCTAGCAAAAGATTGAGAAGCGACCAACCAAGAAATGAATAATCTCATAAGGAAGCATTAAGCATAATTAACACCAAATAATGCACCACAAGTAGGATATAATTTCATTGCATGACTATTGACTTTCGTGCTTGCATAGGGAATCACAAACCTTAACACCAATATTCTTACTAAAGCATAATTACTCATCAAGATGATTCGCATATCACATCATCATATCTCAAAAATATTACTAAGAATCAAGTTTATTTTGTCCAATGATCTTCATGGAAGTTTTTATTATATCCTTCTTGGATATCCATCACTTTGGGACTAATTTTTATGTGTTGCTTTTGATAAGCTCAAACAAATATAAGTGAAGATCATGAGCATAATATTTCTTTCTCTCAAATTAATTTAAGTGAAGCAAGAGAGAATTTCTTGAAAATTTTACTAACTCAAATAAATCTAAGTGAAGCAAGAGAGCATTTCTTCAAAAATACTAAAGCACACCATGCTCAAAAAGATATAAGTGAAGCACTAGAGCAAGTCCATAGCTCATAAAAATTTAAGTGAAGCATAGAGAGCAATTCTAACAAGTCATGACATAATTTTGGTTCTCTCAAAAAGGTGTGTCCAGTAAGGAATGAAGACTAAAAACACAAAATAAAACAAGCAAAGACTCATATCATACAAGACGCTGCAAGCAAAACACATAGTATGTGACGAATAAAAATATAGCTTCGAGTAAAATACCGATGGTCGTTAGAAGAAAGAGGGGATGCCACTCGGGGGCATCCCCAAGCTTAGTTGCTTGCTCTCTTTTGGATATATAATAGCTTGGGATGTCGGGGCATCCCCAAGCTTAGGCTCTTCTTACTCCTTATTCCTTCATCCATCGTAAGATAACCTAAAACTTGAAAACTTCAATCACACAAACTCGACAAAAGCCTTCGTGCGATCCGTTAGTATAAGAAAACAAATCATTACTATAAGTGTTGTAGTAAACCAATTCATATTTTGTTCTTGCATTATATCTATTGTATTCCAACTTTCTATGGCAAAAACTCATCAAAGAAAACCATAGAGCCATCAAAACAAGCACACAACGCAAAGAAAACAGAATCTGTCAAAAATAGAACAGTCTGTAGCAATCTGGATAATTCAAATGCTTCTGTAATTCCAAAAACTACGTAGAATTAGGACGACCTGCGCAATTTGTATGTTAATCTACTGCAAAAGGAACTGTTATTTTATCGCTCTCTGGTTAAAAGTGAAAATTATTTTCGCGAGCGCAAAAGTTTCTGTTTTTTCAGCAAGATCAAACAATTATCACCCAAGAAGATCCTAAAGGCTTTACTTGGCACAAACACTAATTAAAACATAAAAAACACAATCATAACAGTAGCATAATTGTGCTAACACTCAAGAACATAAATCAAACTGCAAAAATAAATTTTATTCATTGGGTTGCCTCCCAACAAGCGCTATAGTTTTACGCCCTTAGCTAGGCATAAAGCAAGGATGTAAGTTTTGTCATCTCCCTTCTTAATTCCCTTAGAGGTCTTTTCATCATGGGGTTTTGTATAAACAACATAGAACATATTATCCATAGAAACCTTAGCATTATTAAGTTGTCCATTATCATAACCACGTTGATTTCTGGCAACAATCCAAGAGTAATGTTGATTAACATTATTGAAAACTTGTTGAATTACATCTAGGATGGGGACTTTCTTTTTAAGATTCTCATCAAAGATTTTATTATCTCCAAGAAAATGTCTTAACACATAATCACTATTGTAAAGAATTTCATCTATCACGGGCTTTTCATGATTCATACCATAAAAATCAAAGATTTCCCTAGCTTCCCGTATGATGTAGTCAAACTCATTCATAAGAACGAGAGTGACCAACTTTTTAGCCTTAGGGTTCTTTGTAACGGGGAGCTCAAAAAACAATCTTTCAAAGTAGGATGAGTACGTACAAATTTACTTTCAAGTTTTAGAACTAGTGCTGAAATAGCATCCGCATAAGATCTAGTAGTTCTAAGTATATGAGCATCATTGAGACTTAGATTTCCCACACAATTGAAAAATTCTTGGATACGTTCCTTTCTCATAACATTCCCTTGCCCCCAAGATAAAAGTTTTAGCATCCAGACTGCCCGTACGTCCAATCTTAGGAGTCAGGCCATCATCTGTTGGTGCCATATCGAAATCACTCATGGTTGCAAGCAAAGGATAGATCCGACAGGAAAACGGCAAACTAAAAAGAGGGGCGAATGAAACGGCAATTTTTTGTGAAGTGGGGGAGAGGAAAACGAGAGGAAAATGGCAAATAATGTAAATTGTGAGGAGATGTGATTTGGGATTAGGAACCTGGTATATGTTGAAGATCCTCCCCGGCAACGGCGTCAAAAATTGGTGCGTTGACATGAGACTATCTTGACTTGATCCTCCCCGGCAACAGCGTCAGAAATTCCTTTTGATGTCGCTTGAAGCTACGTTGGTATTTCCCCAAAGAGGAAGGGATGATGCAACACAGCGGCGGTAGGTATTTTTCTCAGATATGAAACCAAGGTTATTGAACTAGTAGGAGAATGAAGGAACACAACGTAAACAGCACCTGCACACAAATAACAATTACTCGCAACCCGACATGTAAAAGGGGTTGTCAATCCCTTTCAGGTAATGGCGTCAGAAATTGGCAAACGGACATGAGAGAGTTATAAATATTGATAGATCGAACGCCAAGTAAAATAAATTGCAACGAAGTATTTTTGTATTTTTAGTTTAGTATATCTGAAAATAAAAGGCAAATAAAATAGATCGCAAAGGCAAATAATATGAGAAAGAGACCCGGGAGCCGTAGGTTTCACTAGTGGCTTCTCTCGAGAAAAATAGCAAAGATGGGTAAATGAATTACTGTTGGGCAGTTTATAGATATTCAAATAATCATGACGATATCCAGGCAATGATCATTATATAGGCATCACGCCCAAGATTAGTAGACCGACTCCTGCCTGCATCTACTACTATTACTCCACACATCGACCGCTATCCAGCATGCATCTAGTGTATTAAGTTCATGGAGAAATGGAGTAATGCAATAAGAACGATGACATGATGTAGACAAGATCTATCTATGTAGAGATATACCCCATCGCTTTATCCTTAGTAGCAACGATACATACGTGTCGGTTCCCTTTCTGTCACTGGGATCAAGCACCGTAAGATCGAACCCACTACAAAGCACCTCTTCCCATTGCAAGATAAACATATCAAGTTATCCAAACAAAACCCAAATATCAGAGAAGAAATATGAGGCTATAAGCAATCATGCATATAAGAGATCAAAGAAACTCAAATAACTTTCATGGATATAAAAAGATAGATCTGATCATAAAAAACTCAAACTTCATCTGATCCCAACAAACACACTGCAAAAAGAGTTAAAATCATATGGATCTCCAAGAGACCATTGTATTGAGGATCAAATGAGAGAGAGAGGAAGCCATCTAGATACTAAATACGGACCCGAAGGTCTACAAAGAACTACTCACGCATCATCGGAGAGACACCAATGGAAGTGGTGAACCCCTCGGTGATGGTGTCTAGATTGGATCTGATGGTTCTGGACTCTGCGGCGGGTGGAATTGATTTTTGTCGACTCCCCTAGGGTTTCTGGAATATTGGGGTATTTATAGAGCAAAGAGGCGGTCCGGGGGGCACCCGAGGTGGGCACAACCCACCAGGGCGCTCCTAGGCCTCCAGGCGCGCCCTGGTGGGTTGTGCTCTCCTCGAAGCACCCCCCAGGCGCTGCCTTGGCCCATTAGGTGTCTTCTGGTCCATAAAAAATCTTCGTAAAGTTTCACTGCATTTGGACTCCGTTTGGTATTGATTTTCTGTGATGTAAAAAGTAGGCAAAAAACAATAACTGGCACCTGTCACTATGTCAATAGGTTAGTACCAAAAAAGATATAAAATGACTATGAAATGATTATAAAACATCCAATATTGATGATATAACAGCATGGAACAATCAAAAATTATAGATACGTTGGAGATGTATCAGGTTAGTACCAAAAAATGATATAAAAGACTATAAAATGATTATAAAACATCCAAGATTGATAATATAACAGCATGGAACAATAAATAATTATAGATACGTTGGAGACGTATCATACATCAACACCATTGTCTCTCCGATGAAGCGTGAGTAGTTTACTTCAGACCTACGGGTCCATAGCTAGTAGCTAGATGGCTCCTTCTCTCTCTTTGATTCTCAATACCATGTTCTCCTCGATGTTCTTGAAGATCTATTCGATGTAATACTCTTTTGTGTTGTGTTTGCCGAGATCAATGTTTAAGAATTCACCTGATTAATTAGTTAACAGGCCAGTTAATCGCTACTCACAGCATGACCGAATCGAATAACACCTGTTCACCGTGTTAACTTGTCAGGCCGATTAATTGGCCAGTTAGATCGATTAATCAGTTGTCATGCTGATTAATCTCTGCTGGCCCATTAATAGGTGGACAAAAAAAGCCCAATTTTTTGGCCCGTAACCCTTTCCAGCACCATCCCGCTCCTTAATAGCTAGGATTAATAATTTTACCTCTTCTCTACGCTTTTCATATGTGCATAGCAGCATGTTTTGGTATACTACATAGCTGGGAGCATGAGAGTGTGGTATAATACATAAAAAATCTACATATATGTTAGCAAGTTTCCATTCAATCTACCAATTAATGGTCGACCGATTAATCTAGTTAATGGACCGATTCATCGATTATTCGTTACTCCTAAACCGACCGAACAGCCACCAGTTAACGATTTCTTGAACATTGGCCGGGATCCGATGAATTGTGGATTTATGATCAGTTTATCTATGAATATTATTTGAATCTCCTCTAAATTCTTATATGCATGATTTGATATATTTGCAAGTCTCTTCGAACTAACAATTTGGTTTAACCAACTAGATTGGTTTTTCTTGCAATGGGAGAAGTGCTTAGTTTTGGGTTCAATCTTACGGTGCTCAATCCTAGTGATAGAAGGGGAACCGAAACATATTGTATTGTTGCCATCGAGGATAAAAAGATGGGGTTTTCATCATATTGGTTGAGTTAATTCCTGTACATCATGTCATCTTGCTTAATGCGTTACTCCGTTCTTTATGAACTTAATACTCTAGATGCATGCTGGATAGCAGTCGATGTGTGAAGTAATAGTAGTAGATGCAGATGCTGGAAATATGCCCTAGAGGCAATAATAAATTGGTTATTATTATATTTCCTTGTTCATGATAATCGTTTATTATCCATGCTAGAATTGTATTGATAGGAAACTCAGGTACATGTGTGGATACATAGACAACACCATGTCCCTAGTAAGCCTCTAGTTGACTAGCTCGTTGATCAATAGATGGTTACGGTTTCCTGACCATGGACATTGGATGTCATTGATAACGAGATCACATCATTAGGAGAATGATGTGATGGACAAGACCCAATCCTAAGCCTAGCACAAAGATCGTGTAGTTCGTATGCTAAAGCTTTTCTAATGTCAAGTATCATTTCCTTAGACCATGAGATTGTGCAACTCCCAGATACCGTAGGAGTGCTTTGGGTGTGCCAAACGTCACAACGTAACTGGGTGGCTATAAAGGTACACTACATGTATCTCCGAAAGTGTCTGTTGGGTTGGCACGAATCGAGACTGGGATTTGTCACTCCGTGTAAACGAAGAGGTATCTCTGGGCCCACTCGGTATGACATCATCATAATGTGCACAATGTGACCAAGGAGTTGATCACGGGATGATGTGTTACGGAACGAGTAAAGAGACTTGCCAGTAACGAGATTGAACAAGGTATCGGGATACCGACGATCGAATCTCGGGCAAGTATCGTACCGCTAGACAAAGGGAATTGTATACGGCATTGATTAAGTTCTTGACATCGTGGTTCATCCGATGAGATCATCGTGGAGCATGTGGGAGCCAACATGGGTATCCAGATCCCGCTGTTGGTTATTGGACGGAGAGTTTTCTCGGCCATGTATGCATGTCTCCCGAACCCGTAGGGTCTACACACTTAAGGTTCGATGACGCTAGGGTTATAGGGAAAGTATGTACGCGGTTACCGAATGTTGTTCGGAGTCTCGGATGAGATCCCGGACATCACGAGGAGTTCCAGAATGGTCCGGAGGTAAAGATTTATATATGGGAAGTCATGTTTTGGTCGCCGGAAAAGTTTCGGGTTTTATCGGTAATGTACCGGGACCACCGGGAGGGTCCCGGTGGTCCACCAAGTGGGGCCACCAGCCCCGGAGGGCTGCATGGGCCAAGTGTGG